>NC_134359.1:160621010-160908510 GCF_048569485.1 Anomaloglossus baeobatrachus
TTTTTTTGTTTCTCCACTTTTTCTCCACTTTTTCTCCACTTTTTCTCCAATTTTTTTTCTCCACTTTTTCTCCACTTTTTCTCCACTTTTTCTCCACTTTTTTCTCCATTTTTTTTTCTCACTTTTTCTCTTCCACTTTTCTCTCACTTTTCCTCCACTTTTTTCTCCATTTTTTTCTCACCTTTTTCTCCACTTTGCTCCACTTTTTCTCTATTTTTTCTCCACTTTTTCTCCACTTTTTCTCCACTTTTTTTCCATTTTTTCTCCACTTTTCTCTCCACTTTTGCTCCATTTTTTCTCCACTTTTTCTCCACTTTTTTTCCATTTTTTCTCCACTTTTTCGCCACTTTTTCTCCACTTTTTTCTCCATTTCTTTTCTCCACTTTTTTCCATTTTTTCTCCACTTTTTCTCCACTTTTTCTCCACTTAGTCCCATTTTTTTCTCCACTTATTCTCCACTTTTCTCCACTATTACTCCACATATTAATCCCATTATTTCTCCAATTTTTCTCTACCTTTTCTCCACTTTTTTTTCTCCACTTTTTCTCCACTTTTTTTCCATTTTTTCTCCACTTTTCTCCACTTTTCTCCCACTTTTTTCCATATTTTTCTCCACTTTTCTCCCTTTTCTCCACTTTTCCATTTTATCTCCACTTTTTCCTCCACTTTTGCTCCACTTTTTCTCCATTTTTCTCCATTCTCCTTTATCTCCCCTTTACCATTTTTTCTCACTTTTTCTCCACTTTTTCTCCACTTCTCCACTTTTTCTCCACTTTTTCCAATTTTCCACCTTATTTCTCCACTTTTTCCCCCACTTTCTCCACTTTTTCTCCATTTTTTCTCCACTTTTTCTCCCACTTTTTCTCCACTTTTTCTCCACTTTTTCTCCCATTTTCTCCACTTTTTCTCCACTTATTTCTCCACACATTTTTCTCCACTTTTTCTCCACTTTTTTTCCATTTTTTCTCCACTTTTTCTCCACTTTTTCTCCACTTTTTCTCCACTTTTTTTTCTCCAGTTTTTTTCTCCACTTTTTCTCACTAACCTTTTCTTTCTACATTATTTTCTCCACTTTTTCTCCACTTTTTCCCTACTTTTTCTCCCATTTTTTTCTCCACTTTTTCTCCACTTTTTCTCCACTTTTTCTCCACTTTTTCTCCATTTTTTTCTCCACTTTTTCTCCACTTTTTCTCCATTTTTTTCTCCACTTTTCTCCACTTTTTCTCCACTTTTTTTCCATTTTTTACTCCACTTTTTCTCTACTTTTTCTACATTTTTTTCTCCACTTTTTCTCCACTTTTTCTCCACTTTTTTCCATTTTTTTCTCCACTTTTTTTCCACTTTTTCTCCACTTTTTCTCCACTTTTTTTCCATTTTTTTCTCCACTTTTTCTCCACTTTTGCTCCACTTTTTCTCCACTTTTTTCTCCCTTTTCTCCACTTTTTTTCCATTTTTTTCTCCACTTTTTCTCCACTTTTTCTCCACTTTTTTCCATTTTTTTCTCCACTTTTTCTCCCACTTTTTCTCCACTTTTCTCCACTTTTTCCCCACTTTTTTTCCAGTTTTTTTCTCCACTTTTTCTCTACTTTTTCTACATTTTTTTCTCCACTTTTTCTCCACTTTTTCTCCACTTTTTCTCCATTTTTTTTCTCCACTTTTTCTCCACTTTTTCTCCATTTTTTTTCTCCACTTTTTCTCCACTTTTTCTCCATTTTTTTTCTCCACTTTTTCTCCACTTTTTCTCCACTTTTTCTCCATTTTTTTCTCCACTTTTTCTCCACTTTTTCTCCACTTTTTCTCCATTTTTTCTCCATTTTTTCTCCACTTTTTCTCCACTTTTTCTCCATTTTTTCTCCACTTTTTCTCCACTTTTTCTCCACTTTTTTTCCATTTTTTTTCTCCACTTTTTCTCTACTTTTTCTACATTTTTTTCTCCACTTTTCTCCACTTTTTCTCCACTTTTTCTCCACTTTTTTTCCATTTTTTTCTCCACTTTTTCTCCACTTTTTTTCCATTTTTTTCTCCACTTTTTCTCCACTTTTTTTCCATTTTTTTCTCCACTTTTTCTCCACTTTTTCTCCACTTTTTCTCCATTTTTTTTCTCCACTTTTTCTCCACTTTTTCTCCATTTTTTTTTCTCCACTTGTTTCTCCACTTTTTCTCCATTTTTTTCTCCACTTTTTCTCCACTTTTTCTCCACTTTTTCTCCATTTTTTTCTCCACTTTTTCTCCACTTTTTCTCCACTTTTTCTCCATATTTTTCTCCATTTTTTCTCCACTTTTTCTCCACTTTTTCTCCATTTTTTCTCCACTTTTTCTCCACTTTTTCTCCCACTTTTTTTCCATTTTTTTTCTCCACTTTTTCTCTACTTTTTCTACATTTTTTTCTCCACTTTTTCTCCACTTTTTCTCCACTTTTTCTCCACTTTTTTTCCATTTTTTTCTCCACTTTTTCTCCACTTTTTTTCCATTTTTTTCTCCACTTTTGCTCCACTTTTTCTCCATTTTTTCTCCACTTTTTCTCCACTTTTTCTCCACTTATTTTCCATTTTTTTTCTCCACTTTTTCTCCACTTTTTCTCCACTTTTTTTCCATTTTTTTCTCCACTTTTTCTCCACTTTTTCTCCACTTTTTCTCCATTTTTTCTCCACTTTTTCTCCACTTTTTCTCCACTTTTTTTTCCATTTTTTTCTCCACTTTTTCTCCACTTTTTCTCCACTTTTTCTCCACTTTTGCTCCACTTTTTCTCCACTTTTTCTCTGTTCTTTTTCTATGGTCGGTCTACCCATTAGCTCTGCCATGCATACTGTAGCTCTACACCTACTGCACATGTTACTTTATGATTGACATCTCTTTCGTACCAGAGCTGTCTAAGTCTACTCTGACCCCATATTTGTCATTACTATATTGTCCTTGTACTGTATTATGACATTTGTATCATGTGTTTCATTTCTTGCTGTGTTGCAATTTTTTTGCTGCATCCCAATTGTACCTCTACATTGTTCTAGTTTATGTTATTGTTCTCTCACTCTTATGTGATACTGATTATTGTCATTTTTCATGATTACATGCAGATAAGTCCAATCTGACGAAGGCTCAGGCCGAAACGTCATTTGTAACTTGTTTTGGACACAAACATATATGCTTATGAAAAAAAATGTTTTCTTAATACGGACCAATAAAGAGTGATTTTGCATTACTATCCATTGTGACTTACTAACTTAGTCTGGGAGATTTAGAGTGCCGAGGTTACTCACTAATTTTATCTATTATTACCTCTGAGCACCTATATTCCAGTGAGCAGAGCTTCCTCTACAGTAGTTCTCCTGATTAGGCATGCCCTTACCTCATGAGCAGGGCATTGCAGCTTTGGTAGCAACCATTACGACATGGACGCTGCTGCTGTGGACCCGGGGAGAGTGAGTGCAGATTCATTGCACCCACACTCCTCACATGAAGGGTCCGCATTCCTAGAAAATGGGGGATACGTTCCCTGAGTGTCTCCCCCCCATATTCTAGACGGTCCAGAGTCGTCGTGGGACCCCTTTATTTTTTTTCTTACAATAAATTGGTGAAAGAGGAAATGTTTTGGGGACTGTTTTTTCAAATAAATTTCTTTTGTCGATTTTTTGTTTTTGTTAGTGCTGACAGTTTATGATGTTGGGTATCTAATAGACACCATGACATCACAAACTGCTGGGCTTGATCTCAGGTGACTTTACAGCTAGTATCAACCCGATTTATTACCCCGTTTGCCACTGCACCAGGGCACGGGATGAGCTGGGGTGAAGTGCCAGGATTGGCGCATCTAGTGGATGCGCCACGTCTGGGGTGCCTGCGGCCTGCTATTTTTAGGCTGTGAAGGCCCAATAACTATGGACCTTTCCGCCCTGAGAATACCAGACCACAGCTGTCCGCTTAACCTTGGCTGGTGATCCAATTTGGGGGGGACCCTACTTTTATTGTGTAATTATTAATATTTATAAAATAATTATAAAAAGAGCCTGAGGGGGACCTCCACATTGGATCCCCAACCACGGTAAAGCTGCCAGCTGTGGTTTTCAGGCTACAGCCGTCTGCTTTACCCTAGCTGGCTATCAAAAATGGGGGGACCCAACGTCATTTTTTTTTTTTAACTATTTATTAAATAGAAAAAATTAATGGGCTTCCCTGTATTTTGATTGCCAACCAAGGTAACGGCAGGCAGATGGGGGTGGCAACCCATAGATGTCTGCTTTATCTGCGCTGAGAATCAAAAATACCGCGGAGCGCTACGTCATTTTTTTAAAGATTTATTTTTACAGCACTGTGATGTCCAGCAATCAAATACAGGGAAGCCCATTTTATTTTTAGTTATTTAAATAAATAATTTAAAAAAATATATATGGGCTCCCGCTGCATTTTTTGTATTGCTAGCTAAGGGTAATCCAAGCAGCTACTGGCTGCTAACCCCCACTGCTTGGTGTTACCTTCACTGGCAATGGAAAATCCAGGGAAGCATTTTTTATTTTTTTTTGCCAAAAAACTACAAAAAAAAGGACGTGAGCTTCGCCATATTTTTGTATGCTAGCCAGGTACAGCAGGCAGCCACGGGCTGCCTCCAACCCCCAGTTGCCTATTTGTACCCGGCTGGGAACCAAAAATATAGGGAAGCCCGTTTTTTTTTTAATTATTTCACTTATTTCATGAAATAATTAAAAAAACAAATGACGTGGGCTTCGCCCCATTTTTGTGTCCAGCCGGGTACAACTAGGCAGCTGGGGATTGGAATCCGCAGCACAGGTTAGCCCGAGGTTTCTGGGCGCCTCTACTGCGGATTTCAGTCCGCAGCCGTTCCAGAAAATGGCGCTCTCATAGAAGCGCCATCATCTGGCGCTGTATCCAACTCTTCCAACAGCCCTGGAGCCGGGTGGCTTGTTGGGTAATCATGAGTTAATACTGGCTTTGTTTTACTAGCCAGTATTAAGCCAGATATTCTTAATGTCAGGCACGTTTGACCCGGCCATTAAGAATCTCCAATAAAGGGTTAAAAAAAAACACCACACAGAGAAAAAATACTTTAATAGAAATAAATACACAGACACATTAGAGACTCCATCTTTATTACCCCCTGTCAGCCGTCCACGATCCTGCTCTTCTGTCTTCTTTCTTTCTAGTGTAGTAGTAGTGACGATTGTAGTGAGGATGAGATTCACCAGCTCATCACTTGGGGCTGGGGAACCTCCATCCTCACTACAATCCTCACTAGTGTAGTAGTAGTGACGATTGTAGTGAGGAAGGATGAGATTCACCAGCTCATCACTTGGGGCTGGGGAACCTCCATCCTCACTACAATCATCACTACAATTGGGAAGCAGCGTGCAGCCTTCCCTCCGTGAGTGACCAGTGCTTCTAGCGGTAACGCTGACAGACGCGTTACCATAGCAACGGTGCTCTCGGAGCCGCGGTTAGCGGTGACATCACCGCTAACTGCGTTGCTATGGCAACGGTGATCTCCGTTAATGACCGGCTGTGTCAGCCGGTCCCTAACGGAACGGGGAGTCGACCGTGTGCTAGAACATGTCGCCGGTACACGGCGATACACATATGTGCACCGTGTACCGGAGAGATGCACTCGCAGGTCCTACATGACGTGTCATAGTCATGTGACCAGTCTGTAGCCAATGAGATAATAGCCACGTGACTGGTCACATGGCTATTTTGACGTCACGATAGGTCCTGCATCTCTGCTGGCAGTGCCGTCACCGGGAGGATTCAGCAATCATCGGATGGAATAGCGGCAGGAGACAGAGTGCAGAAGGGATCGCGAGGACCGGTAAGTGTTATGGCAATGTTTATTAACTGTTTGTGTACATTTATCATGCATTTTTATGTGTTTGTGATTGCCTCCCATTCTAGCCTATACGTTCGAGTTCGGTTCGTCGAACGTTCGACGAACCGAACTCGAACGGGACCCCCGTTCGGCGAGCCGACCTCGAGCCGAACCGGGACCGGTTCGCTCATCTCTAATTAGGATGAATGCGGATATGTTGATGGTAACGGCTGACGTGCAATCCCTATACACCTCAATAGCACATGAGGCAGGTATTTCAGCAGTAGAATCTATTTGAGATCCTCAAATATGGACAACCAAATGGTGGACCTCCTTTTACAACTACTCAGATTTGTTTTAACACACAACTCTTTTTTGTTTAAGGACAGCTACAACCTCCAGGAGAGGGGCACAGCAATGGGGGCGTCCTGTGCTCCCTCATTTGCAAACCTTTTCCAGGTATAGTGGGAGCGGTCTATTCAATTTTCATCCGAGTCTTCAGGTACAGTTCATTTATGGTTAAGATTTATAGATGATGTGTTTTTTATATGGGAGGGGGAGGTCCACCCCTTGGAAAAGTTCATGGAACAGTTGAATAATAATGAAAATAACATCAGATTTACTTACGCTTATAGTAAAAAAAGCATTGACTACCTGGATGTCAAGATTACCAGGGAGGATGATGGGAGTTTAAGAACAGACATTCACCGAAAAGAAACTGCTGTTAATGCACTCAACCATTGCGAAATCTTCTTACCCAGCACAAACGATTAGGGCAATTCCAACAGGTCAGTTCTTGCGGGCCAAATGTATATGCTCCAATAATGAACTTTTTGAGGTACAAGCATCTGATCTATAAAAAACGTTTTCATTCTCACCAATATAGAACAAAAACAATAGATGATGGATACTCAAGGGCACAAAAAAGCACGAGAGAGGAACTTCTGAAACCAAGACAGAAAAAAGAAGACAATAAGGTGAGATATATAACTCCCTACCATGCACAGTGGCGAGAAATGACAACTATTTTGGAGAAGTATTGGCCCATATTGTTGTCAGATGAAGACCTTGCCTCGGTACTGACCCCTAGACCAGCCATTACACCAAACGTTCAAAAACAATCAGGGACTTAATTGTAAGGAGTCACTACACGCCACCTCCCCAAAAACATTTTCTTGGAGTTGATAGGGGCCCCAGATGCGGTTGTTACCCATGAGGGAACTGTAGTGCATGTACACAGGTGGAGAGGACCTTTGAGTTTTATGACTCATCAAGAACAAAGACGTACAAAATATTACACTATATAAACTGTCGGTCCACGGGTATAGTGTATTGGGCAGTCTGCCCCTGTGGCTTGATATACGTTGGTCGGACCTCTAGGGAATTTAGGACCAGGATTTTAGAGCATATTCAAGATATAAAGAGTGCGGCCAAGGTGAAAAAAGATGAAGAAATTGACATGTTAAAAAACATTCCAAAACATTTCAAAGAAAAGCATAATTGCAACTGGAGAATGTTGAGATTTAGAGGAATTGATAAGGTCCATTTAGGAGTAAGAGGGGGTGATCTAAAAAAACAATCTGGCTCAAAAGGAAATCCGCTGGATTACCACCTTAGATACCACAAAACCAAAAGGGCTTAATGATATGGTGAGCTTTGGGCCCTTTTTGAAATACAGGTAATTCACGACGGTTTTTGTGTGGGGTGCTGATACATGTCCTGCACACCTTACCCCGATCTTTTTAATCTCTGTTTTTAATTGGTTTTTAAATTTTATATTTCTTATAGAATTTGCGAACTGATTCCTATCTTACAACAATCCGAATCTGCCGCTATGGACCAAATTTGGAGGGCCATGAGAGCAAGCTACTATTTAAGTTCTAT
This sequence comes from Anomaloglossus baeobatrachus, assembly GCF_048569485.1. NCBI lineage: Eukaryota > Metazoa > Chordata > Amphibia > Anura > Aromobatidae > Anomaloglossus > Anomaloglossus baeobatrachus. The sequence continues at coordinate 160,628,707 of NC_134359.1, forward strand.
GAGAACGGAATTCATGAATAGCGATTCAATATTGTTGTTGTCACTTTATAAGCACTGTTATAAATAATATATGAATATGTGACAATAACAGAGAGTAATAGTGTTTGCCCTTTTAGTTGCCCATACTTAATATGGTACATGGATCCTCTGTGCTCTGTAAGCGCGCGCGCGGCCCAGACCACGGCCCCCTTATATGCTGTGCCCGGTATCCTATGGTATGCCGACCCTGCGCACATGCGCGGTGTGAACTTCCGGGACGCCGGCCGCGGCGGGGAATGCAGAAGTGGCTGGACCACACGCGCCACCATCTCCAGAAGCACATTTCGGGATAGGTATTTATGGAGCCGGTTTCACTGTCCCTGCACCTCCGGACGAAACGCGTTGGGGTGCGGGGCAGTGTGACCTGAGACCGGGCATGGTAACATTAGGTGGCTATCCTAGGGGATGAGCTCCCCATACTGCACATAGAAGCGGGTTGTTACGGGGGGACCGGCTGATTAGGACCAGGGGGTATATATCCCAATCGCCAGTCGGGGCCCACCATGCTCCAGATGGCAATGGAGCTGCTGGCACCCTGTGGGTTAGGCGGAGACTATAGAGCTGGATGGCTATGAGATAACCCAGGGAACCGGTCACGTGTGTAGGGACACGTCAGACCGGACGACAACCCAGTGAGCGTTTCGGTAGAGCAGACGCTACTCTGACCACGTGTGTAGGGAACACGTTAGGCCGGATGGTAACCAGTTAGCGTTGACCGAGAAGACCGCTGTGACAGCGCCCTGTTGGCCACGTGTGTAAGACACATCAGGCCGAGCGGTCCTCTGATTAGCGTTTATGGCCACCACTCGACTGGCCACGTGTGTAAAGGACATGTCAGACCAGGTAGTAACACCAGTAGCATTTAACTGGGAAGCCGATGAGGATAATAGGGTTCACACACCCAATCTAGGAACACCCTGTTAACTTCACAGGGGTTCTGGGGTGAGCTGTCCGTGCGCGTAGAGGGCACAACCGGACAGGTGGCGCAGCAGGTACACTGTCCGTGTGCGTAGAGGGCACTCTCGGACAGGTGACGCAACAGGTATTCTGTCCGTGTGCGTAGGAGGCACAACTGAACAGGTGACGCAGCAGCCGCAGCCCAGTTAACGCCACTGGACTGCTCTAGCACAACAGGAACGGTAGCAAGGAAGCACGGCGCCTGACCCTCATGTGCTGAGCCACGAATCTTGGCGTGACAGGCACCGTTCGCCTAGCCCTACCTACCGCTTCCAACAAGGCTTATGCCACCATGAACTCTAAATGAAGACTGCGCACCTCCATGTTATCTCCAGCCCCTTTTATAACCTGGGTCCACCCCAAACCCAGGGTGGAACCACCAAGGTCCAATAGCAGAGTGCCACGTCATCAGTGACGTCACATGCGACCTATCCGGAACCGCCACGTCATTGATGACTTCATGGCAGCCACGCCCCAAACACTTCACCAGTCATTGTCTGACAACCAATGGTGAGGTGCCAGATCATAGGGGCGGGCCTCTGCGAGCCAGTCCGGAGTTGCCACGTCATCAGGACACCTGACACCCTCTGCCCTATCAGGACCTGCCACCTCACGGACATGCTCAGTGAGGTCCTTACCGGACCTAGCCTCTGATGCACTAAGTGCCTGAGCATGCTCAGTAGCCTGAGCAACAGGCTCAGAAAGCAGACTATCAGTTTGAGCATGCTCAGTAGGCACATCCCAGAACTTAGACACAGCACGAAGTCCAAATACCTGTGCAAAGAGGCTGTTCGGGTTAATTGTGGGAGCATGCTCAGTAGCCCGAACTGAGGACTTAGTCTCAGACATAACACAATCAGGCTGAGCATGCTCACTAGGCAAAACACCGGGATTAGACTCTGGCTGGGGTAAATCAGCGCACGCATGCGCACTAGCCGCCTCTCCACACTTAGACGTGGTGGAAGGAGCAGCCAACTGGATGACCCGAGGCACGGCCAAGAACGGCAGCTGGCGCCTGGGCGCAACAGGAACCGCAGCAGGCTGCTTGCGGCTATGGCGGCGCCGGTTCGTAACACGGGTGAATGGGCTAATTGCTGGGCTGATTGTAATGCTTACATATGCTGCAATTTCCTTACATTTTTTCTATTTTGTCTTTTCAGCCTGCTACTATGGTTAGCCAGTTGTTATTGTCTAGCATTCATTGTGAGCACCAATTCTGGTAATAGACTTTTGTATGTGTGCTATGTGTCTAGCCTAAATCATGGATCAATTTTGATGGTTGGGATATGTGCAATATGACAAATGTGTAATAATATAATAATATATGCGATTTTCATCTAAGCACTATAATTAAGCACTTTATCCAACTAATTGAATATATTTTTGCGGTGGGATATGTGAATTATGATTAATGTGCAATAAGACAGTGTATGGGATTGACAATTAAGGATGTCCAACTCTTCAGGCAAAGAATCACGTCTTTATTTCATCATGCAGACACAGAGAATGACATGACCAGCACTACGCGTTTCAGGTGAAAACACTCACCCTTAATCATGATCATGATTAAGGGTGAGTGTTTTCACCTGAAACGCGTAGTGCTGGTCATGTCATTCTCTGTGTCAAGTAGCAAATTTTCACTTACTCCGGAAAAAATATTTAAAATTTAACTTTTAATAATTCCACTAAAATGTGATAAATTATCACAAACAGACAATTGACATAAAAGAATATGGCCCTCCTGTCACTTCAAAGGATCTATATAAGCCAAAGAATTGTTTGGACCTTCACCCCCAATGTAATCGGACTTCAATAACCATAATTATAGGTGCCAATTAACATTAGCGTCCACTAATAATTGGATAAGTCTTACCTCACTCCACAATAGAAAATTAATTGGTCTCACCAAATTTATTTGGATGCCATCTATTACAATTAATGGGGTCAAGAAATGCCCCTTAATGATCAGTCCTGCCTCCCTAATTCTCTGTGTCTACATGATGAAATAAAGACGTGATTCTTTGCCTGAAGAGCTGGACATCCTTTTCTTTTCTACATTATACCGGGCTGTGGCAGTGCCTGTCCGTGCTCCAGGACGGAATCGGGATTGAACCTTTACACGGTGAGCTGATTCACACAATTGGATTGACAATTAAGCACTATAATCAAGCACTTTATCCAGCTATTTATTTGCAAATATACTGCTGTGTACACATATATACTTAGGTTGCCCCCTTAATGTTGTACAGTTTTCCATTACATGTAAGGATATAAATTGTTCTATATGATTGCTGTGTGGGATCTTTGGTCACACTGTCCTTTGTTTTTTGTTTACCCAAATGTATATTTTGTTTTTATGCTGCACTTTCTGCACTGTGTGTATCCATAAAAAATATCAAAAAAATAATTAACGTAAGTGAATAAAATGATATATTGAATCCACTTGGAGAATATTTTTTGATTACGGTATATATAACTATGAGTCGTTTGTAGGATTATAGTAAGTTTTGGGGACCATAGTCAAAAAAGTTATGTAAAAACACAATATGGATCTGAGGATTCTAATCCTTAGGTTTTTGTTTATCTGTAGCATGTATGACAATATCACTATTGTTTAAAGAATTTAAAGCTTTTTTTCTCTCTTCTTCTGAGATTCTAATTATAAAATTATTATTGAAATTATTGAAATCTTCTAAAACCATATTCTGAAACCCAGCGGTTGCCCCAGGGACATCATTCCACCTTCGGGGATGCCACAGGGTCTTCTTTATTATATATGGCTACAAGTATGTCGGTTTTGCAGGAGAAAAAAACACCAGCTCACCCACTTGGAGTTCCATAAGAATCTGACCGGTGCACGGACATCAGCAGGACCCACTGAAGTGTGAATATGAAGAAAGAAAATTCCAGCATCCAGGTTCCAGATTATTTTAAAAGACGAATTTCTTTATTCCAAAATGATTTAAAAAGTCATTCCATATGTATAAAATCAAGTGGCAATTTTCAAACAGGTACGCGTTTCGGAGGATCACCTCCTTAGTCTGAGACAACACCATTCAACTGAAAAGCCCTTAAAAAAGGTCAAGGGGGAGGGGAAAATCACAAAGAAATGACATCACATGTGTAGAAACACGACTGTGTAGGTAGCATATGAGATAGACTTTTTACAATACATTTGAAATTTCATTTTTCACATTGAGCCCATACGACATTCTGCTATTAAGTAAAATTATCCATTTTGCTTGGCAGCGGTGTAACATTTTTGTCAAATCGCTACCCCTTTTAGGGAGGATCACTTTTTCTGCAGCATTCACTTTGAGCGATGTCAAATTGCCAGCATGCACATTTAAAAAATGTTTAGATGCGGCAGACAAGCTCCGTGTAGTGGTATGGTTTACATCATAAACGTGCTCTGAGATGCGACGGCGTAATGTACGGGAGGTATTTCCCACATACTGGACGTGGCAGCTCGTGCAGGTGATGATGTAGACCACCGCAGCGGTACCGCAATTAATAAAGGACTTAATGGTAAATTCTCGATTATTAGCACAAGATGTAAATTTGGTGGTATTAAACATGAACCTACATAAACCACAATTTTTTTGAGCACATTTGTAGGAGCCCAATGTGGGTAACCAATTATGTGAACAGTGACTTATATTCTTATTGAGCATTGTGTGGTCACTAGGTGAGATGCGATTTGCTATTGTAGTATTGCGCTTAGACACTGTCACGAACCACCGGGGGGGGTCACTCAGAAATCCCCCGCGCTGGCTACCAGTACGTCACAATCGGGGGGTAACAAGTGGGTGTCACCCCTCCTTTATACCTCCCGACCGACAGACAGAGCACGTGACGCGCTCTCTAGCGCCCCTCTTATAGTCAGGCCAATTATGGAATTGCCCGACAATAAGCAAGGAGGCCGCTATACTACTTATGCCGATTATTGAAGGGTCCCCAGTGAGAGTAGGGTATATATTCCCCCGACCTCCGCGGGCGGAATATATAAAACCTCCCCGAATCTCACTGGCCTCCCCACAATAATCCTTGGCACAACTCGCTGCCACCAACCGCTTCACGGTAACTATTAGCCGAACACACAGACGTGGGATTCAAGATCGAGATAACAGAACAGCCCAAGATTAATTATATAATTTAATCAGCCTAAAGCACACTAGAAACTACAATATATACAATAGGGAATCTACAGAATATACATATGTCAGAGTACAGTTACAGATAAAGCATGGTTTACAAACAGGTATGCAATTCAATCAGTTACCTTGTGCGTCTGGCCACAGGGGGGCGCTGTAGACCAGGTTTCTAGGAACTCCCACAGATGTTTCCTGCACGTGACCCCCAGCGAAAGAACACTGGAAAATGGCCGAAGTAGGGTTATCAACCTGGGCAAATCCAGGTCCCCTCCTACCTTCGTGACCTCAGAGGGAGCACTGCTCCACCCCTGGCTGGAGTTATGGACAATCCACAACATGGAATATGGGCCATAACTTTGCCTGGGAGCGTCGTAGGCGGACGCCGACGCTCTCATTGTGACAGCTATGAATTTAGCTACAGAACGAGAGGTTTCATGACTTGTCTACTAGTTCCCCATTGGCTGATATCACGCCTGGGGTATTTCCCAAGCTCCCGCTCCCATAAAAAGGGTGTGCCAGCATCGTCCGCATGCGGAGACACCATTTTTATGGTTGCCATATTTATCGGAAATATGGCTTGCGAGATATGAACCATTTTTTACTGGAGTCGTTCTGTCTGGATACTTCCATAGCCTTGCTAATTAGATAGCAGCCCCTACTACAGGGTCACGGCAGGGAGTCATCCTGTGTCCATTGTTCCCACATCACCTAATCTCCATATCACAGGAGATGGCTGTTGGAGGTGTAAGTGGGATGTGACACCTTCCCAGATGGTGGACATTGAGAACAAGAAGGGAGGGGGCACTGCCATGGAGTGATGAGAGCGATTATGACTGGAAGTCATAATTCATCTTCATATCCCAGGGTTTGCCTCACACCTCCCCCCTTTTGAGGGCGCTAGGGGGCAGCACACTCCGGTGTTCCCCCGTGCGCCCGTCCGCGACCTCTCCTTGTCGGGACAGCCCGTCTGCGTTACCGTGGTCACGGCCCCTTTTGTGGCGAATGGTGAAGTTGTATTGCTGGAGCGCAAGGCTCCATCGCAACAATCGCCCATTCGTCCCAGAGACGGTGTGCAACCAGCTGAGGGGATTGTGGTCCGTCTCCACGATGAAGTGGCGCCCGTATAGATAGGGTTGCAGACGCTGCAGGGCCCACACTATGGCCAGGCACTCCTTCTCCATCGTGGAATAGGCCACTTCCCTTGGTAACAGCTTCCTGCTCAGGTACAAGACTGGGTGCTCTTGGCTCGCAGAGTCCACCTGGCTGAGCACCGCACCGAGGCCGAAGTCACTGGCGTCGGTCTGTACTACAAACGGCCGCGTGAAGTCGGCTGCCTGTAGCACGGGCGGGCTGGACAGGGCATCCTTTAGGGCCCGGAAGGCTGTCTCGCAGTCCATTGTCCAATCGACTGCAGAGGGCAGCTTCTTCTTGGTGAGGTCCGTCAAGGGCTTTGCCAGGCTACTATAGCATGGAACAAACCTCCTATAGTACCCAGCGGTCCCCAAGAAGGACATCACCTGCTTCTTGGTCCTGGGGGTGGGCCAGGATGCGATGGCCTCCACTTTCTCAGGCTCGGGCTTCAGTGTTCTCCCGCCTACCCGGTGACCGAGGTACTGGACCTCGCTCATGGCCAGCTGACACTTTCCCGGCTTGATGGTCAAACCTGCCCGGTGGATCCGCCTGAGCACCTGTGCTAGATGCTCTAGGTGGTCCTCCCAGGTGGGACTGAAGACGGCAATGTCATCCAGGTACGCGGCCGCGTACCCTTCAAGTCCCTTGAGCAGGGTGTTGACCATCCGCTGGAAGGTGGCAGGGGCATTCCTCATCCCGAATGGCATCACCGTGGACTCGTACAGTCCAAATGGGGTAATAAAGGCAGAGCGTTCCCTGGCCTTGCGAGTCAGGGGGATCTGCCAATATCCCCGGCTCAGGTCCATGATGGTCAGGTACTGAGCCCCGGCCAACTGATCGAGCAGGTCATCGATGCGTGGCATTGGGTACGCATCGGCGACCGTGACAGCATTGAGCCCCCTGTAGTCCACGCAGAACCGAGTGGTTCTGTCCTTCTTAGGGACGAGGACTACAGGCGAGGCCCAAGCGCTGTTGGATGCCTGGATCACCCCCAGCTTCAGCATCTCGTCAATCTCCTGGCGCATGTGTTGCTGCACCTCCAGGGAGACCCGATATGCTGAACGCCGGATCGGGGGATGATCCCCAGTGTCCACGTGATGGACAGCCAAGTCAGTCCTTCCGGGCTGGTTGGTAAACAACCCCCGGAAGGGGTGTAGGGTGGCCCACAGCTGGGACCGTTGGTCCTCCAAGAGCTGGTGGCCAACCTCCACATCCTCAATGGATCCGCCTGCCCTAACCTGGGCTAGCATATCCAAGAGGGTTTCCGCTTCTCCCTCCTCGGGCAGGTTGCACACGGGGAGCGCACATGCCTCCCGCTCATGATGTGCCTTCATCATGTTCACATGGAAGGGCTTCCGCCTTCCACGGGCAGGGTCCAGGGTGACCAGGTACGTCACAGGGTTGAGCTGCTGGTACACGAGGTATGGGCCTTCCCAGGCTGCCTGAAGCTTGTCCTGTGGTACGGGGACCAGTACCCACACCTTTTGACCCACTTGGTAGGTCCTCTCACAAGCGTTCTGGTCGTACCAACGCTTCTGATCGGCCTGGGCTTGAGCCATATTGTCGTGTACCAGTTGCGTCAAGGCCTGCATTTTGTCCCGGAAGCGCATGACATACTCGATAACCGACACTCCAGGGGTGGCCAAATCCCCTTCCCAAGCCTCTTTCACCAGAGCCAGGGGGCCCCGCACACGTCGCCCGTACAGGAGCTCAAACGGTGAGAATCCTGTTGAGGCCTGTGGAACCTCCCGGTAAGCAAATAACAGGTGTGGGAGATACCGCTCCCAGTCACGCCCATGGGAGTCGACCAACATCTTAAGCATCTGCTTTAAGGTGCCATTGAACCGCTCGCACAGGCCATTAGTCTGTGGATGGTACGGGCTGGCCACCAGATGTCGCACCTGGACTTGCTTACAGAGGGCCTCCATCAGCTGGGACATGAATTGGGTCCCCCGGTCAGTGAGCATTTCCTGGGGAAAACCCACTCGGGAGAAAATCTCCAGCAATGCGGTGGCCACCTTGTCAGCCCGAATGGACGACAAGGCCACTGCTTCTGGGTACCGGGTGGCATAGTCCACTACCGTCAGTATGAAGCGTTTCCCGGAGCTGCTGGGGATGGCCAGCGGGCCGACCAGATCCACAGCCACCCTCCTGAAAGGCTCATCGATGATTGGCAGAGATACTAGTGGGGCTTTGGGGTGTGGCCCCGCCTTCCCCACTCTCTGACAGGTTTCACACGAACGGCAGTAGGCAGCCACATCGGCCCCCATTTTTGGCCAGTAGAAATGCTGGTTTAACCTGGCCTTGGTCTTAGCGATCCCTAGGTGTCCGGCCATCGGAATCTCATGTGCGATCCGCAACAACTCCGTCCGGAACGGATAGGGTACCACCAACTGTCGGTCCCTGGGCCACGCCTCCGGTGAACCCTGCTGGACCGTGGCCCGGTACAGCCGTCCTTGGTCCCAGACCACTCGCTCCGGGTCCGAGTCCGAGGGAGGCTGTGCCGCCTGCTCCTTAAGAGCTTTCAGGCTGTCGTCAGCTTCTAACGCTGCCTGAAACCCCTGACTAGATGTGGCCAGAATCGACGAGACTGTCACATCTTCGGTCAGTACCCCGGGACCTGTGTCCTGGCCTCCACCTGACTCGGCTGCCACTGGGTCAGAAGGGGAAGAGCTATCGGACCTCTGGGAGGCCCCTTGGCTTCCAGCACTCCCACTGCGGGTGACAGCGGCCACAGCCGCTGCGACCGTGGGTCGTGCCTGCTCCTCCTCCGTTCCTGACCAAGTCGCCGGTTCAGGCAGACCTACCTGGCTTCCTGACACCCCGGTTGTGGGGGAACCATGCACCGAGATCTTACCTGGGAGCACTTCCGCTCCTGGACCGGCCCCAATCTCACCTGCCTGTTCCCCTCCTGCAGCAACAGAACCCCGCTGTGAAATCTCTGGGGACCCCACATTTGCTGTGGTAGCCCCCACCCCACACACTGGTCCTCCCCCTGCAGCACCCTGCTCTCTGCTTATCCCTGCAGAGGGCAACAGATCCCAGCTCACAGGCTGATTACTTGTAGAGGCATTGTCACACCTTTCTCTGACCCCCTCCCCTGTCACAGCTGCAGCTGTGTGTGTGTCTATGGTGTCTATGCAAGCAGAAGTATCAGAGTTCACTCCCTCCTCCCTTACATCATTCATAGATAACACATTAACATTGTTAGGAGTCATGTCAGTACGGGCTGAAGGTTCAGCCCTTGGGGGGGGCCCAAACTGGGAGGTTATCTGCCCCAAATCTGTCCCAAGTAGCACGTTTGCGGGGATCCGATCAGTTACCCCCACCTCCCTCACCCCTCGCCCTGCGCCCCAGTCCACATAAATGTCAGCAACAGGCAGCGCCGGGTCAATGCCTCCAATCCCGGAGACAGCGAGGGTTTTTCCAGGGATCAAGTCTTGGGGGGACACCATCTCAGGCCGCACCAGAGTCACCTCCGAGGCGCTGTCTCGCAGTCCCATGGTCACAGACCGGCCGACGGTGACAGGTTGGAAGCTGTCCAGGGACCTACCACCACCCCCACCCACACAATACACCTTGGGCGGCCCTTGGGACGGGGACGGAGCCGGGGCCTTGGGACGCTGAGGGCACATGGCCTTGAAGTGTCCAGGTAGGTTGCACTGGTGGCACCGTCTTGGTTCTGCTACGGGCCTGGAGAGGGGAGTTGAGGGGGACACCCCCTGCAGTCTAGGGGCAGGTGGGGCAGTCGCAGAGTTCATCTTACCCCCTCTCCAGGTGCTGCTGGTGGCTGCTCTCCTGGCCTCAGGAGCCCGATTGTTGGTGTAGTCATCGGCCAGGGCAGCTGTAGCCGTGGACCCCTTTGGCTTCTGGTCTCGGATGAACTGGCGGAGATCCTCAGGGCAGTTCCACAAGAGTTGCTCCGTGATGAACAAGTCCAGGATCTCCGGTCCGGTGGAAAGCTGCAGGCCTTGGGTCCAGTGGTCGGCAGCTCGGGCAAGTGCCCGCCGGTGGTCAGCATAGGAGTCCTTTGGTCCCTTCTGTAGGCTCCGGAACTTCTTGCGGTAGGACTCTGGAGTGAGGTTGTACTGTTGGATCAGGGCCCGCTTGATGGTGTCGTAGCCCTGATCTGCCTCAGTAGGCAAGTCCCCAAGGATATCCAGGGCCTTACCCCTTAAACGGGGGGTCAGGTATTTGGCCCACTGGTCCTTGTCCAGATGGTGCTGCAGGCAAGTCCGTTCAAAAGCAGTCAAGAAAGAGTCCAAGTCTCCATCCTTCTCCAGCACTGGGAAGTCCTCAACACGGACCTTTGGAAGTTTGGTGTCTTGAAGGTCACGTGTGGCTGATGAGGGCCGGAGCTGAGCTAGCTGCAGCTGGTAGTCACGCTCTGCCTGGCGCTCTTCACGTGCTGCTTGCCGCTCCGCAGCCTCACGCACTGCTTGCCGCTCACGCTCGGCCATGAGTATCTCGTAGGTATCCCGGTCTCCAGCCTGGAGAAGGGCCATAGCCATTTGAAGAAGGCTATCCGAGCCTCCCAGGCTCGGTGGAATGGCACGTGGTGATCTGCGGCCCGCTGCGGAGCCTGGTGATTCACTGTCCATTGCAGAGCGGAGGGCTGGCATCTGGCTCGTTGAGGACCCTTGGGTGAGCTGCTCCTCATCTTGTCCATAATTGCCAGGTTGTGCAATGTCCTCTGCAGAGCTGTTCTCTGGCGTCGGGCTCTTGGAGGGCTCGTGGACAACCTCCTCATCGTCTCTGGCCTGAGCATCGGCCCTTCCTTTGGCTTTGCTCCTGGTGCTCTCAGCCATTGTTGCAGACTTTGGTCACTGACACAGAACTGACACCTGATGCCTCCACACACCTTACAGTATCTGCACTCTGACACTCTAGTGTTGGTCTGGTCTGAAGACCCCAGCAGCCACAGCTGCTGCAGGCAGTCTTTAGTGTCTGGGAGTATGGGTCTCACACTCACACACACTATTATCTCGATCCCACCGCTGCCACCAATATGTCACGAACCACCGGGGGGGGTCACTCAGAAATCCCCCGCGCTGGCTACCAGTACGTCACAATCGGGGGGTAACAAGTGGGTGTCACCCCTCCTTTATACCTCCCGACCGACAGACAGAGCACGTGACGCGCTCTCTAGCGCCCCTCTTATAGTCAGGCCAATTATGGAATTGCCCGACAATAAGCAAGGAGGCCGCTATACTACTTATGCCGATTATTGAAGGGTCCCCAGTGAGAGTAGGGTATATATTCCCCCGACCTCCGCGGGCGGAATATATAAAACCTCCCCGAATCTCACTGGCCTCCCCACAATAATCCTTGGCACAACTCGCTGCCACCAACCGCTTCACGGTAACTATTAGCCGAACACACAGACGTGGGATTCAAGATCGAGATAACAGAACAGCCCAAGATTAATTATATAATTTAATCAGCCTAAAGCACACTAGAAACTACAATATATACAATAGGGAATCTACAGAATATACATATGTCAGAGTACAGTTACAGATAAAGCATGGTTTACAAACAGGTATGCAATTCAATCAGTTACCTTGTGCGTCTGGCCACAGGGGGGCGCTGTAGACCAGGTTTCTAGGAACTCCCACAGATGTTTCCTGCACGTGACCCCCAGCGAAAGAACACTGGAAAATGGCCGAAGTAGGGTTATCAACCTGGGCAAATCCAGGTCCCCTCCTACCTTCGTGACCTCAGAGGGAGCACTGCTCCACCCCTGGCTGGAGTTATGGACAATCCACAACATGGAATATGGGCCATAACTTTGCCAGGGAGCGTCGTAGGCGGACGCCGACGCTCTCATTGTGACAGCTATGAATTTAGCTACAGAACGAGAGGTTTCATGACTTGTCTACTAGTTCCCCATTGGCTGATATCACGCCTGGGGTATTTCCCAAGCTCCCGCTCCCATAAAAAGGGTGTGCCAGCATCGTCCACATGCGGAGACACCATTTTTATGGTTGCCATATTTATCGGAAATATGGCTTGCGAGATATGAACCATTTTTTACTGGAGTCATTCTGTCTGGATACTTCCATAGCCTTGCTAATTAGATAGCAGCCCCTACTACAGGGTCACGGCAGGGAGTCATCCTGTGTCCATTGTTCCCACATCACCTAATCTCCATATCACAGGAGATGGCTGTTGGAGGTGTAAGTGGGATGTGACACCTTCCCAGATGGTGGACATTGAGAACAAGAAGGGAGGGGGCACTGCCATGGAGTGATGAGAGCGATTATGACTGGAAGTCATAATTCATCTTCATATCCCAGGGTTTGCCTCACAGACACAAATCTCACGCCATTAGCCAAAATATTTTTTAAGGTGTTGTCAACCTGTAAGATAGGTAAAAATTTCTTGACAATATCGATGACATGATAATAATCACTACTTAAACAGGTTGAAAAAACTACCTGGGGAGAGGTTTGTGCAGACACAGAAAAAGAAGTGGATTTTTGTTCCAAATATTGCGCTCTATTTTTCTTTTCAGATTTTAACTTTGCCTGGTCAATAACCTTTGGGGAATAGCCCCTATTTTTGAATCTGTTTTTAATAATATCACATTGCTTCTGGTAAGAGCATTCAGAAGTGCATGTGCGTTTAGCTCTAATGAATTCTCCCACAGGTATATTATTGATGACATGGCGTGGATGGCAACTAGAGGCATATAATAGGGAGTTGCCTGCAGTTGCCTTTCTGAATAGGTCACAATCCACACTATCAGTACCAGCATTAGCTGTCAGTTGAAGGTCCAGAAACAAAATTGAAGTAGGATCAGTTTGATGGGTAAAAAAAATATTACAGGGATTATTGTTCATGTAATAAATAAATCTTTTCATGTCTTCCAATCCCCCCTCCCAGACAATTATCACGTCATCAATATACCTTGGGAAAATATTGATATTAGATTCAAAGGGGTTTGTATCAGTAAAAATGTACTCATCCTCCCACCATGCCATAAAGACATTAGCAAGAGAAGGGGAAAATTTGGACCCCATCGAACAACCCTGTGTCTGAACAAAAAACTCATCCAAAAAAGTAAAATAGTTGTTTTTGAGAAGAAAAAACACAACCTCTATAATATAGGTTTGTAGGTCAATTGAATAATTGGTATATTTTAACATATATTTTGTTAAGGCTAGAATGGCTAGGTCATGGGGGATAGATGTATATAGATTTTGGATGTCGCATGTTAACCACCGGCATGATTTATTCCATTTAAATTTATTAAAAATATTGAGTGCATGTTTTGTGTTATTAGTATAACTTGGAGATAACTTTGCAAGTGGGCTTAATCTAGTGTCCAACCATCGGGAAATGTTTTCTGTGATTGACTCAATTCCCGATATTATGGGTCTAAGAGGGGGAGGGAAAATATTTTTGAGTTTTTGGAAACGCATGTAGCAATGGAGTTTTAGGAAAAGCAGGGTTAAAAAATTCTACTTGTTTCTGAGTTACATAGTTACATAGTTACTAAGGTTGAAAAAAAGACCTAGGTCCATCCAGTTCAACCTTCCTCCACCAGTTCTACATTTGGTCACAAAGTCATTTATACCAACAATGTTGTGTGTACTGAGGAAATCATCCAGCCCTTTTTGGAAAGCTGTTATAGTATCTGTCATTACTACCTCTTGTGGTAGGGCATTCCACAGTCTGACTGCTCTAACTGTAAAGAACCCTTTCCTATTTAGCTGTCGGAATCGCTTTTCTTCCACTCGCAGTGAGTGCCCCCTGGTCCTTAGTATTGTCTTTGGAAGAAATAAGTCATGTGCTAGTCCTTTATATTGACCACACATGTATTTATACGTATAAATGAGATCTCCTCTGAGACGTCTTTTTTTCTAAGCTAAACATATCTAACTTTTTCAACCTTTCATCATATCGGAGGCCTTCCATTCCTTGTAGTAGTCTAGTTGCCTGCCTTTGTACTGACTCTAACTTCTGAATGTCCTTTTTAAAATGTGGAGCCCAAAACTGAATCCCATATTCCAGATGTGGCCTTACAAGTGATTTATAGAGGGGTAACAATACGTTGGGATCACGGGATCTAATCTCTCTTTTTATACACCCTAGAATCTTGTTTGCTTTTGCAGCTGCTGCTTGACATTGAGTGCTGCTGCTCAGCTTATTTGTAATGAGAATACCCAAGTCCTTCTCCTGTTCTGTAGTCCCGATTTTACTTCCATTTAATGTATACGCAGTTATAGGATTACTCCGTCCTAGGTGCATTTCTTTACATTTATCAACATTAAATCTCATTTGCCAAGTATCTGCCCATTCTGACATCTTATCCAGATCTTTTTGTAATATTGTACTATCAAGGTCAGTTTTTAATATCCTACATAGTTTGGTGTCATCAAAGACTGACACTTTACTATCAATCCCATCCACAAGGTCATTAATAAAGAGATTAAAAAGAATTGGTCCTAGCACAGATCCCTGCGGCACCCCACTGCTGACTATGGCCCATTTAGAGAATGTTCCATTTATGACTACTCTTTGTTTCCTATCTTTTAGCCAATTCCTTACCCAGTTGCATATAGTTTCCCCTAGTCCTTGCTTCTGGAGCTTTAGTATAAGGCTATTATGTGGTACAGTATCAAATGCCTTTGCAAAGTCCAAATAAATCAAATCGGCTGCATTACCAATATCCAGGTTTGCACTTACCCCCTCATAGAACCCCAACAGGTTGGTTAGACACGATTTATCTTTCATGAATCCATGCTGTCAGTTATTATTAGAGTTGAGCGCGGTTCGAGGTTCGAGGTTCTCCAGTTCTAGGCTCGAGTGATTTTGGGGGCTGTTCTAGATCGAACTAGAACTCGAGCTTTTTGCAAAAGCTCGATAGTTCTAGATACGTTCGAGAACGGTTCTAGCAGCAAAAAAAACAGCTAATTCATAGCTGGCTTTCCGCTGTAATAGTGTAAGTCACTCTGTGACTCACACTATTATGATATTTCAGTGTATAGTGTGCGGAAACAGCGCATTCAGATCACTGCTGTATGGATAATGGCGATCGCCATTTTTTTTTTTTTTCCTTGTCTTCCTTCCCTAAGGAGGCGCGTGTAGTGGGGAGGGCCAGCATGTCAGCCAATCCCAGACACACACACAGCTAAGTGTACTTTTAGCCAGAGAAGCAACGGCATGTGTGATAGGATGTCCATGTCACATGTCCCTGCATTATAAAACCGGACATTTTCCTCCAGCACGCCATTATCTGCCTTCTGCGTCCTTGGTGTCAGACATCACTGGCGCAGCTCCTACCGCCGATACAGCTGTATTACGCTCCATACACAGCGCTGTACAGCATAGGGATAGCACTTTCTATCAGTCCTTTTAAGGGCTCATACCGGCAGGGTCAGAGCCATAGGTGACAGGTCCTGAAAACAGAGTTTAACAGCTACACAAGATAACAGCGTCTGTGTAGCTAAGGTCAGGGATTTCCTCGTGGCATTTCACCATTAGGAGGGATAGAAAGGCAGGCTTCCTTTCCTCTACCCAGAGACCCACAAACCTGCCACTGTACCCTCCTGCCCTTTGCACACTCCAACTCATTGTTACTAAGCCATTATACTAGCAAACACTGAGTGAACCTAGTGGCATCCTAAACGTGGCTATTGGACTTTTGTATAGTCCCACTAGTGCAAAGATATTTGCAGCACCTCTGCCTGCATTGCACACTCCAACTCATTGTAGCTAAGCCATTATACTAACAAACACTGAGTGAACCTAGTGGCATCCTTAACGTGGCTATTGGACTTCTGTATTGCCCCAGTAGTGCACAGATATTTGCAGCACGTCTACCTGCATTGCACACTCAAACTCATTGTAGCTAAGCCATTATACTAGCAAACACTGAGTGAACCTAGTGTCATCCTAAACGTGGCTATTGGACTTTTGTATAGTCCCACTAGAGCAAAGATATTTGCAGCACATCTGCCTGCATTGCACACTCAAACTCATTGTAGCTAAGCCATTATACTAGCAAACACTGAGTGTACCTAGTGGCATCCTTAACGTAACTATTGGACTTCTGTATTGCCCCAGTAGTGCACAGATATTTGCAGCACATCTACCCGCATTGCACACTCAAACTCATTGTAGCTAAGCCATTATACTAGCAAACACTGAGTGAACCTAGTGGCATCCTAAACGTGGCTATTGGACTTTTGTATAGTCCCACTAGTGCAAAGATATTTGCAGCACCTCTGCCTGCATTGCACACTCAAACTCATTGTTACTAAGCCATTATACTAGCAAACACTGAGTGAACCTAGTGTCATCCTAAACGTGGCTATTGGACTTGTGTATAGTCCCACTAGTGCAAAGATATTTGCAGCACGTCTGCCTGCATTGCACACTGAAACTCATTGTAGCTAAGCCATTATACTAGCAAACACTGAGTGAACCTAGTGTCATCCTAAACGTGGCTATTGGACTTTTGTATAGTCCCACTAGTGCAAAGATATTTGCAGCACCTCTGCCTGCATTGCACACTCAAACTCATTGTTACTAAGCCATTATACTAGCAAACACTGAGTGAACCTAGTGGCATCCTTAACGTGGCTGTTGGACTGCTGTATTGCCCCAGTAGTGCACAGATATTTGCAGCATGTCTGCCTGCATTGCACACTCAAACTCATTGTTACTAAGCCATTATACTAGCAAACACTGAGTGAACCTAGTGGCATCCTAAACGTGGCTATTGGACTTGTGTATAGTCCCACTAGTGCAAAGATATTTGCAGCACGTCTGCCTGCATTGCACACTGAAACTCATTGTAGCTAAGCCATTATACTAGCAAACACTGAGTGAACCTAGTGTCATCCTAAACGTGGCTATTGGACTTTTGTATAGTCCCACTAGTGCAAAGATATTTGCAGCACCTCTGCCTGCATTGCACACTCAAACTCATTGTTACTAAGCCATTATACTAGCAAACACTGAGTGAACCTAGTGGCATCCTTAACGTGGCTGTTGGACTGCTGTATTGCCCCAGTAGTGCACAGATATTTGCAGCATGTCTGCCTGCATTGCACACTCAAACTCATTGTTACTAAGCCATTATACTAGCAAACACTGAGTGAACCTAGTGGCATCCTAAACGTGGCTATTGGACTTCTGTATAGTCCCACTAGTGCAAAGATATTTGCAGCACCTCTGCCTGCATTGCACACTCAAACTCATTGTTACTTACTAAGACATTTTAATACCAAAAATTGAGTAAACTTAGTGGCATACAAGAAGTGGCTGTTGTACTCCATTACTGCCCCACTGGTGCAAATCTATGTGCAGCACCTCTGCATGACACCCTCCTGCTCTGTTTTTAAAAGCTATAATAATAGCAAAAACTGCTGCAACTTAGTGGCATACAAAAAGTGGCTGTTGGACTCCATTTGTGCCCCACTGGTGCCAAGCTATTTACAGCACCTCTGCATGACACCCTCCTGCTCTGTTTTTAATAGGCTATAATGATAGCAAAAAATACAGCCATTTAGTGGCATCATAGAACTGGCTGTTGTATTCCATTAGTGCCCCACTGGTGCCAAGCTATTTCTAGCACCTCTGCATGACACCCTCCTGCTCTGTTTTTAATAAGCTATAATAATAGCAAAAAAATGCTGCAGCTTAGTGGCATCCAAAAAGTGGCTGTTGTACTCCTTTATTGTGCCACTTGTGCCAAGCAATCTCAAGCACCTCTGCATTCTACCCTCATGCAGATTTTGCTATGCTAATTTTATAGCAAACTCAGGGAATTCCTTGCTGCATTTGATCATTAGGAAGGATAGAAAGTGAGGCTTCTTTTACTGTCCTGGTACCCACAGAACGCGGCCACTGTACCCATCTGTCCACTTTTGCCACGCTATTTAATTTGCCCAAAGAGCTGACTCTTTTTCTGCCATTCTAAAATTGTCTGGAATACTAAGTTAGTGTTCCTTTGCTGCCAAGCAAGGTACAACACATATGCATTCTACACTCCTTTCCATTTCTGGAATGCAATTATTAACTGCAGGTAGTCAAGCCAATCTGTGACGAAGGTGCAGGCGTGGATATAATGTAGCCTGCATCCAATGATGGTTCTCTCGATGTCTGACAGCTCAACAATACCTTCTGTTTCCACTTCCAAAACAAGTGATGACCTGCCAATCACACTCCCTGTTGCGGGTAAAGGGGTGGAAGTACAGTGTGAAAAACCATGTGTGACTGCTGTCCCCACAGTCACAGAGGATGAAGAGCACGCAGATGCACTCGATGGGGCAGGCGGTGGTTGCACAGGCACGCTAGGCCGCATTGTAGCACAGTGAAATTCACATTGCGACTTATGCTTCATTTTAAGTCGTGTACAGGGTGGGCTCCCCAGTATGCAGCAAAACCAGGCAACAGGAAAAGGACTCTAGGCAGTTGGGTTGATAAATGATTGTTTAACTTTACCAAAATAAAGAATAAGAACCATGCATACAATTTAAATAATTGAACAATCTATTCTGTTGCCTACTACCTGCTAATCCCTCTGCGTAGCAGTAATTGTGTGTTTGTGCGTGTGTGTGTGTGTGTGTGCGAACACGACTTACCAGTGGCGCATCACAAGAGCTTCCAAGTTATCTACCTAAACATAGACAAAACACATTACCCCCCCTGAATACCCTTGTTAGCTGAAGCCTCACAGATAATGCAGATGATAACAGTGTGAATGCAAACCACACAGCTCTGCAACACAGTCATGGAAATCTTGAAAAGCAACAGTCAATGCAAACATGTGTTGCTGTCCCTCTATGATTTAAACTGTACATGACAATTTGACAGTGCAGAGGCAGCAAGTCTTATTGTCTATATAGTCGGCCTACCCAGAACAGATATGTGTTTTGCTAATAAAACAAAGTGTTGCGTACCCGCATTATTGTCTGGGCACAGCCTACCATACCCGGGTACTCTGATGTCCAGTTGCCAGAAATACAGACTTTACGTTCCTCTCACGGTAAACAGTATAGACAGCACTGTAAGAATGTTGGTCTGTGGCACAGGATGCTGCTCACTGGCATTACGGGGCTCATCATCAAAGTACAACATGACTCCCCTCACAATTGAACGAAGTGTTTCCGCGGTCGCTCCTTGCTGTAACACACACCTTTAGCTTTTCCTTCTGTTCATAGACAGCATCTCCAAGTCCACACCCGAAGAGCAATTTGATATTGCTATAGTGACCAAACAAAGGCAGATCCAAAAAAACAGCAGCCCCTTGTGTGTAGTCTGCAACAATGCATGCAATGGCAAATAAGCATGTTGCATTGACAGTGGCTAAAGCTGAGCAATACACCTTCACGCTATCAATTCATATCCATGTGACACTTCATGGAGGAACTACTCAAAGGTGTGAGTTTTTGCCTTCTACTTACAGATTGTTGACAAATCTTACAGATTCCATGACTTGGGTGATCCTTTGCGATGTCCAAAAATTCACAGGCTAGGCAAGGCTTAGAGCCCATGCGACCTGCATAGCCAACACGACTTCTGCTCAGAGTCAAAGTTGTGGTCCAGGATTCAGTTGTTGACGTGCTTCCAGTACTTTGTCTCTGGCCAGGAAGACGCAACGTACCCTCGTCGTCAGTAGCATCCTCCTCCACCTCCTCTGCTGACCTCATCGACTGGCTGACTTTGGTTTGACAGTAAGTGTGGTCTCCAACCTCATCAATAACCCTGTGTGTTTTCATTCCCCTCGTCCTGAGTCCTCCGAGACAACCTCTTCCTGCCCTGACCGAATAGTAAAGTTGTCATTCCAATCAGGTATCTGTGCTCCTCATCATGTTCCCCATTGTCTCCACCAGGAGGATTTACTTTTTGGAAATGAGGGTGTAGATTAGGCTCAGCACCTTCTTCATCGGGGCCTGGATCCCACTCACAAAGCTTCTGGCCATCTGCGCAGATCATTTCCCCTGTCTCATGGAACTCGCTATCTCAACACGTCAGATTATCTGCTACACCCGCAAGCTTCAAACTGAATCTGAAAACTCATCTGTTTAGAAATGACTATAACCTTCAATGACACCACCACCATACGTACTTGACGCTCAACCTACACCACTTCTACTGTCTCCTCCCAAAAATCCTTTAGAATGTAATCCCGCAAGGGCAGGGCCCTTTTCCCTCTGTACCAGTCTTTTTATAGTTACTTGTATATGTATTCTGTATGTAACCCCCTTCTCATGTACAGCACCATGGAATCAATGGTGCTCTATAAATAAATAATAATAAAAATAATAATAACTTCCTTGTCTGTACTCATTGCAGCTTTTGAGCAGACCTCTGATTCCCAGGCTATAGTGCGACTGAACAGCTATGCAAACTCAACCATCTCTGTTACCCCATACTCAGCAGGGCTGGTGGAAACTTGAGAGCTGTTAGGAAGCAAGTGCGATTGGATTGACACCACAGAGGAATGGAGTATTTGGGATCTTGAAATTGGGGTGGAGGAGAGGCCACTTTATGGAGCACTTCAGATCCATTGAAGCAGCTGCTGTTTTGGCCTCATCTACATTTGTTAGCAATGGTTGTGTTCGTGAAAAAAAGGATCATATCAGATTATCCATGGGAAGAAGTACACCTGTTCTTTTGGATGGTATTTGTTGTTACAAAACCTGTAACCTGAAGCCTGCTGCAGTTTCAGTTGCGCCCAGGCGTCAGCTGCCATTTAGGGCTGTGCCTTGGGTTGTCCAGCTGGCTGCTTTCTCCTCCACGTCTAAGTGTGGAGAGGCGGCTAGTGCACATGCGTGTGCCGATTTACCCCTGCCGCAGACTTACTCCAGTGTTTCACCTAGTGAGTATGCTCAGCCTGACTGTGCCATTCCTGAAGCTAAGTCTTCATTTCGGGCTACATCGCATGCTTCCACACTTAGTGCGAAAAGCCTCTTTGCACAGGTACTTGCACTCCGTGCCGGGTCTAGGTCCTGTGTTGTGCCTAGACACCATAAAGCTGATAGTCTTTTTTCAGACACTGTATTTCATGCTACTGAGCATGCTCAGGCACTTACTGCATCAGAGACTATGTCCGGTAATGAACTCTTTGGCCCTGCCCCTGATGTGGGGGTCCCATATAGACCACAGGGCATCAGGTGTCCTGACGATGTGGCCAGGCCACTCCCAAATGGCTTGCAGAGGCCCACCCCTATGACTTGTCACCTCATTATTGATGGTCAGACGATGACTGGTGAGGTGTTTGGGTCATGGCAGCCATGAGGTCATCATTGAAGTTGCGGTTCCAAATAGGACGCTAGTTATGCCACCCATGACGTGTCACTCTGCTTTTGTCTCCAGGAGGTGCATTGTGGTTCACCCTGGTTTGGGGCGGACCCAGGTTATAAAAGGGGCTGGAGCCAACAAGGAGGTGCGCAGTCTTCTATTATGCTCCGAAAGAGCACACCTCCATGTGTTGAACCCATTGCGGCTTTAGGCCAGAGGTAGGCAGGGATAGGGTGTCGATGCAGGCCACCACCACAGTTGGTAACGCAGAACGGTTAAGACCAGCTCCTGTCCTACCAGTCCTGCTTGTGCAGCCCTGTGGCATTAACAGGCCTGCTGCTGCTGATGCGCCTGCTGTCCACAGGTGTGGCCCCTACGCACACGGTCAGCGTACTCAATGGCCCCTGTGTTGTTAACAGGGAGTTCCTGGGCTGGGTGGGCATGTGGACCCTGTGACGCTAACAGGGCTCCCAGTCTCCAGATCCGAATGGCGTCTAACTCGGTTCAGGCTACTATTAGTTTCATAGCCACACAGCTCTGTATCCTCCACCAAACCTTCCAGTTGCCAACCTCTGCTTTTCCATCTGGGAGCACGGTGGACACTGACTGCTGATAGGGATATATACCTTTCTCTTTCTTTTCTTAATAATTTTCGTTATATAGTGGTAACATAGTATATACCACCTTATCCAAATCTGCCAGTCCCACTGTAACAGATGGTGTATCTTCAGCAAATGTTACTGTTGCTTAACCACCAAATCCACGGACAAAATTTTTTTTCCCCTTTCCAACACACCTGTTCCCCTTTCCACCAGCATCTGTCCTTTTTCAACTCATTTTGTATATGACCAAAAGTGCAACTCTGCAGGGACACCGTACTCAACACCATCTCAGCACAGCAGCCAGCCCTCGGTCCCTAAGATGTGGACAAGTAAAAGACCATTTCCTCCTATCCATGACAAAGCGTTGAGATTCACTCTGTGCAGCACTGGTGTTTAGTGGAAAAGCAGATCTAAGATTGCGTACCACCTTCTGCAGATACTCCTGTATACGTGGGTCCATTTCTATGGCAGGAATTATTTCGCCAAATTTTGTCTTGTACCGGGGATCTAACAGTGTGGCAACCCAGTAGTCAGGATTACTTTGAATTAGTACAATCCGAGGGTCATGTTGTAGGTAGTGCAGCAAGAAGGCGCTCATGTGTCTTGTGCATCCAGGAGGACCAAGTCCTTGGTGTGTTGGTGGCAGAGAGGTGAGAATCGTGTCTCCTTCCTCTGCCCTCTCCCCACAACCTCGCACAACCGAAATGTGAGCAAGCTCTCACTCATCTGCTGAGTCTTCCATGCCCATCGCCAGTTCGTCCTCCATTTCTTCATGGGCTCCTGCACCTTCCTCAACACTTTTTGCTGATACTATGCGCCCTTGTTAATCCCTCTCCCTCACCATGACTGCCGCCTAGGTGCCGCTGACCATCTGGACCTCGTAGATCTTGTTATCCCTTCCGCATATGACTCCTCCTGTACTTCCTCCCCTTCCTCTTGTCCCAACACCTGACTCCGAATAATGCTTACAGTGTGCTCCATCATGTAGATGACCAGAATTGTCATGCTGAGAATGGCATCGCCAGTGCTAAACATCTTCGTCGACATTTGTAAACTGTGTAGAAGGGTGCATAGGTCCTTGATCTGACACCACTCCAGCAGCGTGATCTGCACCACCTCTGGATCAAGTTATCCCAGGCTATATGTCATAAAGTATTGCAGCAGGGTTCGGTGGTGCTGCCACAAACGCTGCAACATGTGCAGATTCAAATTCCTGCGTGTCGGCACATCGCATTTCAGGCATTTAACCACCAGACCTAAAGACTTCTGTAGCGACGTAAGTTGTTGAGCTGCTGTGTGCGCACGATGGAAGTGAGCACATAGCGAGCGTGCCCGCTGCACAAGGCCCTGTAGGCCGGGATGGTGTTTTAAAAATTGCTGGAGAATTAGGTTCAACACGTGAGCCATACAAGGCACGTGTGTCACAATCCTGACGATGGCCCGCAGCCTGGTTTGCATCATTGCCGCACACGGCTGTTAAGTCACCAACGGAGTCCGCTCCGTCAATTTGTACTCCGGTCGCCAGGTGACAACGTGTTCCTTTCATGCATAGTGCTGATCCCAATGATGATGGGAGAGTAGTCGATGCCAGCGGCACAGGTGGACGAAGGTTATGCTCACCCACTGGGCTGCATTACCTTGACAGATGCAGAATCTCTGGCTGAATGTAGCTGGTGGGTATCTCACAGATGAAGTACCATCATTCAGCTACAACCAATGGGAAGACACCACACCCTTTTTTATGCCCATCCTGTCTGCAGACCACTGCCAGGCATAGCTATGAACCTCTGGTTACTTTTACCCCCAGTTCAGTTTTATGATTTTGTGTGCTTGTTACCTGACTACTTTTCCTGCTTGCTGTTTATGTACCTTGTTGGCCGATCCGCATTTCACCTCTGCTTGTTTTCTCATTAAGTCCTGGCCGTCCCATTCTGTTCCTGTTCCTCAATTAATGTTTTGACCCTGCCTGACTACTATTCTCTGGAACTGCAGCCTTCCACAGGTATTGATCACCTTGGGCCCTGTGTAATTCCTAATCCCTGTATAGGGGTTAAAGGGTTTCAGGGTTCTAGGGGTCCTGCTTGGTGAGTGGCTTGCCTCTAGCCTATCATTTACAGCCCATCTGAGTGTGTGGATCAAGGAAGGCATTACACCGTGCTCTCTGCAGAAGGCCATGTGGGCCAGGATAGTGCTTTAAAATTGCTGGACAACCAGGTTCAACACGTGAGCCACACAAGGCACGTGTGTCACATTGTCACAGCGAAGGGCCGCACCCATGTTTGCATCATTGTCGCACTCGGCCTTCCCTGGCTGCTGGTTGAGTGGAGACAACCATTGATGAAACTCGGTCTCTAGAGCTAACCGTCCACAACTTCTCAGCGGTGTGACTCACATTTCCCATACATTTCAAAGTAAACCTTTGACCGCCTGATGGCATTGAGCTCTGCTGCCAGCATAGTAAGGAGGTGTGTGGTATTCCTTGTGCGCAGTTACAAGGAAGGGTGGCCTGACCACACAGGGTTTGGGCCAAGGTGGAGGACCCACACGAGGTTGAAGAGGCAGAAGCAGTGTAATAACTTCTACATACAGAAGAAGGTTTGACACAACTCGTGGGGACGGCAAGACTTGTACAGCAGACCCTTCTCCATCTCTCCCCACAGTAACCCATTGCCCAGTCAGCGACATGTAACGCCCCTGTCCATGCTTACTGGGCCAATTATCTGTGGTGAAATGCACCCTGTCACACAGAGTTTCTCAAGGAATCAGTGATGTTTAGTGCGACATGCTGGTGTAGCGCGTGCACGCCTTTGTTGGAGAAGGAGTGGCGCCTGGGCATCGGCTCTTGGGGCACTGCGATGGGCATAAGGTCTCGAAAATCCTCGGCTAAAAAGGTTGGAAAGGCAGCATTTTGGTAGCCAACAGTTTGCAGATGCTGAAAGTCAACCTCCAAGCCATGTCATGCCCTTCTAAAAGCATGTAAAACACAGCGAGGGGACTCCAACCACAGTCTCCATCGTTGCCACTAATTGGGCCACACACACCCCACTTGACTGGCATCGGTTGACCCCCCTTTTCAAAATGAAAAAGATGCTTTGTATGAAGCACTCTCAAAAATACGCGTGCCTTTCCTATCCCCTGGCTGACCCAGGGGAAGAAAAGTCTTCTGAGAGCCATGACTTGTTCATCTTGGTTCTTTTAGAAACACAGCGAGGGGACTCCAACCACAGTCTCCCTCGTTGCCACTAATTGGGCCACACACACCCCACTTGACTGGCATCAGTTGACCCCCCTTTTGAAAAAGAAAAAGATGCTTTGCATGAAGCACTCTCAAAAATACGCGTGCCTTTCGCCTCCCCTGGCTGACCCAGGGAAAGAAAAGTCCTCTGAGAGCCATGACTTGTTCATCTTGGTTCTTTTAGAAACACAGTGAGGGGACTCCAACCACAGTCTCCCTTGTTGCCACTAATTGGGCCACACACACCCCACTTGACTGGCATCAGTTGACCCCCCTTTTGAAAAAGAAAAAGATGCTTTGCATGAAGCACTCTCAAAAATGCGCATGCCTTTCGCCTCCCCTGGATGACCCAGGGGAAGAAAAGTCCTCTTAGAGCCATGACTTGTTCATCTTGGTTCTTTTAGAAACACAGTGAGGGGACTCCAACCACAGTCTCCCTTGTTGCCACTATTTGGGCCACACACACCCCACTTGACTGGCATCAGTTGACCCCCCTTTTGAAAAAGAAAAAGATGCTTTGCATGAAGCACTCTCAAAAATGCGCGTGCCTTTCACCTCCCCTGGATGACCCAGGGGAAGAAAAGTCCTCTTAGAGCCATGACTTGTTCATCTTGGTTCTTTTAGAAATACAGCGAGGGGACTCCAACCACAGTCTCCCTTGTTGCCACTAATTGGGCCACACACACCCCACTTGACTGGCATCAGTTGACCCCCCTTTTGAAAAAGAAAAAGATGCTTTGCATGAAGCACTCTCAAAAATACGCGTGCCTTTCCCGTCCCCTGGCTGACCCAGGGGAAGAAAAGTCCTCTGAGAGCCATGTCCACATTGTCAGTGGACAGACACGTGTGCTTATCTGCCAGCAGACCCCCCAGCAGCACTGAAGACAGGTTCCGAGAGAAGGCTGGCTGCAGGACACGACAAGATCCCCAACCCAAGGCGTACGTGGCAAGCTCAGGGAATTTATCCAGATTGGAAGCCTAAAATGAGCAGGGCTCAAGTTGCACAGTAATGGCATCGATGTTTCCTTGCATATACTCATATATCTGTGTGTCCTCCTCTTTTTCCTTGTCCAGCTGTTTTGTTTTCGCATGAGTATATGTCCTTGTCACTTTCCCATGTGTTTGTGTTGTGTTGTGAGTTGTTTGTCACCTTTTGGACACCTTTGAGGGTGTTTTCTAGGTGTTTTTATGTGTTTGTGAACGCCTGCCATTGTTTCCTATGCAGTTCGAGTTCGGTTCGTCGAACGTTCGACGAACCGAACTCGAACGGGACCTCCGTTCGACGAACCGACCTCGAGCCGAACCGGGACCGGTTCGCTCATCTCTAGTTATTATATTATTTTCTGCAACATATTTTTGCATCAATTTTAGGCCAGAGAAACAAATGGCATGACTCCAATGTAATTAAAAATATTTAATTTTATTGCAAAATCATAAAACCAAAACATAATAAGACAAAGTTATTTTTCAAGTTATTAGAATACTGTAGGGGATGATTGGCCCGGCCACCCGGAAGGGAATTATAGCCACACTGCACCCGATTTGATCTAATGCTGATGTAAACAATAATGATTGGCTATGAGAGCCGTCAGTGTGATGTGGTGGAAGTGACGTATCGGAGGCAGACATTTGGCCCAGAGCACACAATGAAAGTAACGAGGTTTGCACATATTTTTCTGATTATTGGATGATTGTCCGGGGCATTTATACCCTTGATCCATACTCACCCAGCATACGTCCCCTGAGGAAGAGGGTGAAACGCGTGTTGGGACAGGCAGGTGTTGCGGTATCTTTCTCACTGGTCAGTATATGGTTGGTTTTATCACTCACCAGGATCATATCATCCGTGAGGGTGGTCTATGGTTTAACCCCAGCAAGTGTGTGAGTGTACCCTAGCCTACTATGAGCAGGGATTAAATACCATCACCAACTATTGGCTGACATAAGATTTGAAATACTTTGTGTATACTTGTATGATGTTAGTATTCCTGGGGATTATACCATCTCTGAGGGTGATTGATTGTTGAAACCCCAGCAGTGATTTGTGTATATTTTTCTCTATGGAGTAGGGATGAAATATTATCACTGTATATATGCTAACATGTAATGTGATTGTTTCATTTACTATATTTTTTCATGCATGATACCGGTCCACCTTCTATTGAGGATTTACTGCTGTGAATGTTGTTTTGTCTTATTATGTTTTGGTTTTATGATTTTGCAATAAAATTAAATATTTTTAATTACATTGGAGTCATACCATTTGTTTCTCTGGCCTAAAATTGATGTAATGGTTATCCAATCTATGTTGTCTTGCTTGATCTAACATATTTTTGCATGTCATCCCTTAAAATGCCCTCAAAAACTTTGCATACTACTGATGTCAGGCTTACTGGACGGTAGTTGCCTGGATCTACCAACTTACCTTTCTTAAATGTCGGTACCACATCAGCAATCCTCCAATCCTGAGGCACCAACCCTGTTGCAAGCGAGTCTAAAAAGATGAGATACAGCGGTCTGTCAATTACGGAGCTCAATTCCCTCAATATTCGTGGATGAATGCCATCTGGCCCTGGGGATTTGTTACGACACCCAATTCATTGCCTCTATTCAAGAGGTCTTCCAATTCTGATCTTATTTGAGAAAAGGGGTCATATTGGATTTTTCTATAAATGGAATTATTTTCTAAAAGATTTTTTACCTCACGTTCGTATAATTCTACATCAAGAACGGTTACAGAGCCGCCCTTATCTGAGTTTTTTACAACTATATGGCTATTTTCAGTAAGGGATTTCAATGCTTTCTGTTGGAGACTGGTTAAATTAGAGGGCGTTTTTTTCTTTGATTCACTTAATTTAACAAGTTCCTCCTCAACTAGAAACTGGAAGCCCTCCATAATGGGAATTTTTGACTGTTCTGGATAGAACTTAGGGTTAGGTACTCTGGAAGTGAAATTCCTATCTATTAGCTCAGGAATTTTAGAATTATTTTCAGACAAATCTCTGAGAATTTGCAATGAGACTTGTTCCTTGAATGTGTTAGCTATAAATTCCTGAGCATTAGAAATTGCACTTTCAGAGCCATCAATCACATTATCATCATTGTCAACCTGAAAAAAATGTCGTTTTAAGGTAAGTCATCTCATAAAGTGGTTCAAATCAATAATGGTATCAAATAAATTCATTTTTACAGTCGGAACAAAATTAAGTCCTTTAGCAAGTAATTGTATCTGATCTTCAGACAAAAGGCTAGCAGATAGATTAATAACAGTAAAGTCAATGTTGTAGTTTAATAATTCTTGTTTCTGGTGGACCGTCTGAACTCTCTTACCACCGGTGTGTTTCCTTCCAGATCTTCTCTGGCGTTTATTAATACGTTTTTTGACCGATGAAAAAAATCACCAGATGTAGATCTTGCTGAGCTGGTAGATGGGGCTCTCTCCATGTCCGAAATGTCAGTATTTAAATCTGATGAGTCAAATTCAGAGGAGGAGAAATTTACTCGATTATCCTTCTTCTTCAAAATAGAGGGCTTTTTAAAATTTTGTTGTTGTGGTCTTCTTTTGCGATTTTGATGCCAGTTGTAAATGCGATTATTTTCATAATCAATAATGTCTCTTTTATATTTATTTTCTTTCGTGGCCATGATGGTATCCTCCAATTTATTTAGACTCAACATGATTTTATCTTTTTGTGTCTTGAGTGTATTAATATCACTGATTTTTGACAAAACCTCTTCAATTTTCTTTATACTGTCATCCAGTTTGACAATTTTATCAGTTTCTTTCTCCACAATTAAAGTGATTAGTTTTTCAGAACATTCAGAGAGAATATTGTCTCATTTTATGATGAAATCTTGGTCATATTCAGACGTCGGGCGTTTTTTTATTATTCTAAGACCTCTGGGGATCATTTTGGCATTTAAATAAGCCTGTAGGGTTTTTTGATCCCACCACACCCTCAGTCTTGTGGACATGAGCTTTTCCAGCTCCAACATGGTGGTTTTGAGGTCAGTTCCATCATCCATTAAAGTGTTTTTAGAACCAGAAAAAATACTGACCACTTTATTCAGTCATGTCTGATTATTAAGTTAAAAAAATTCGTCCATCACAATATTATTTGGATTCTCCATAATAAAGTCTCTATTGACAATATATCAAGAGGAAACTATACAGTTCCAAATTATGTAGAAATATGCAGGGAGCACAGGACTGGTCTGTATAGTATAGCAGTAGAAAAAAACACCAGCTCACCCACTTGGAGTTCCATAAGAATCTGACCGGTGCACGGACATCAGCAGGACCCACTGAAGTGTGAATATGAAGAAAGAAAATTCCAGCATCCAGGTTCCAGATTATTTTAAAAGACGAATATCTTTATTCCAAAATGATTTAAAAGGTCATTCCATATGTATAAAAAGAAGTGGCAATTTTCAAACAGGTACGCGTTTCAGAGGATCACCTCCTTAGTCTGAGACAACACCATTCAAATGGAAAGCTCTTAAAAAAGGTCAAGGGGGAGGGGAAAATCACAAAGAAATGACATCACATGTGTAGAAACACGATTGAGTAGGTAGCACATGAGATAGACTTTTTACAATACATTTGAAATTTCATTTTTCACATTGAGCCCATACGGCATTCTGCTATTAAGTAAAATTATCCATTTTGCTTCGCAGCGGTGTAACATTTTTGTCAAATCGCCACCCCTTTTAGGGAGGATCACTTTTTCTGCAGCATTCACTTTGAGCGATGTCAAATTGCCAGCATGCACATTTAAAAAATGTTTAGATGCGGCAGACAAGCTCCGTGTAGTGGTATGGTTTACATCATAAACGTGCTCTGAGATGCGACGGCGTAATGTACGGGAGGTATTTCACACATACTGGACGTGGCAGCTCGTGCAGGTGATGATGTAGACCACCGCAGCGGTACCGCAATTAATAAAGGACTTAATGGTAAATTCTCGATTATTAGAACAAGATGTAAATTTGGTGGTATTAAACATGAACCTACATAAACCACAATTTTTTTGAGCACATTTGTAGGAGCCCAATGTGGGTAACCAATTATGTGAACAGTGACTTATATTCTTATTGAGCATTGTGTGGTCACTAGGTGAGATGCGATTTGCTATTGTAGTATTACGCTTAGACACAAATCTCACGCCATTAGCCAAAATATTTTTTAAGGTGTTGTCAACCTGTAAGATAGGTAAAAATTTCTTGACAATATCGATGACATGATAATAATCACTACTAAAACAGGTTGAAAAAACTACCTGGGGAGAGGTTTGTGCAGACACA
This sequence comes from Anomaloglossus baeobatrachus, assembly GCF_048569485.1. Taxonomy (NCBI): domain Eukaryota; kingdom Metazoa; phylum Chordata; class Amphibia; order Anura; family Aromobatidae; genus Anomaloglossus; species Anomaloglossus baeobatrachus. Next base: position 160,659,390 of record NC_134359.1, read on the forward strand.
GAAAAAGAAGTGGATTTTTGTTCCAAATATTGCGCTCTATTTTTCTTTTCAGATTTTAGCTTTGCTTGGTCTATAACCTTTGGGGAATAGCCCCTGTTTTTTAATCTGTTTTTAATAATATCACATTGCTTCTGGTAAGAGCATTCAGAAGTGCATGTACGTCTAGCTCTAATGAATTCTCCCACAGGTATATTATTGATGACATGGCGTGGATGGCAACTAGAGGCATATAATAGGGAGTTGCCTGCAGTTGCCTTTCTGAATAGGTCACAATCTACACTATCATTTTAAGGGCTTTTCATTTGAATGGTGTTGTCTCAGACTAAGGAGGTGATCCTCCGAAACGCGTACCTGTTTGAAAATTGCCACTTGTTTTTATACATATGGAATGACCTTTTAAATCATTTTGGAATAAAGAAATTCGTCTTTTAAAATAATCTGGAACCTGGATGCTGGAATTTTCTTTCTTCATATTCACACTTCAGTGGGTCCTGCTGATGTCCGTGCACCGGTCAGATTCTTATGGAACTCCAAGTGGGTGAGCTGGTGTTTTTTTTCTACTGCTATACTATACAGACCAGTCCCGTGCTCCCTGCATATTTCTACATAATTTGGAACTGTATAGTTTCCTCTTGATATATTGTCAATAGAGACTTTATTATGGAGAATCCAAATAATATTGTGATGGACGAATTTTTTTCACTTAATAATCAGACACGACTGAATAAAGTGGCCAGTATTTTTTCTGGTTCTAAAAACACTTTAATGGATGATGGAACTGACCTCAAAACCACCATGTGAGAGCTGGAAAAGCTCATGTCCACAAGACTGAGGGTGTGGTGGGATCAAAAAACCCTACAGGCTTATTTAAATGCCAAAATGATCCCCAGAGGACTTAGAATAATAAAAAAAACGCCCGACGTCTGAAACTCCCTATTATATGCCTCTAGTTGCCATCCACGCCATGTCATCAATAATATACCTGTGGGAGAATTCATTAGAGCTAAACGCACATGCACTTCTGAATGCTCTTACCAGAAGTAATGTGATATTATTAAAAACAGATTAAAAAACAGGGGCTATTCCCCAAAGGTTATAGACCAAGCAAAGCTAAAATCTGAAAAGAAAAATAGAGCGCAATATTTGGAACAAAAATCCACTTCTTTTTCTGTGTCTGCACAAACCTCTCCCCAGGTAGTTTTTTCAACCTGTTTTAGTAGTGATTATTATCATGTCATCGATATTGTCAAGAAATTTTTACCTATCTTACAGGTTGACAACACCTTAAAAAATATTTTGGCTAATGGCGTGAGATTTGTGTCTAAGCGTAATACTACAATAGTAAATCGCATCTCACCTAGTGACCACACAATGCTCAATAAGAATATAAGTCACTGTTCACATAATTGGTTACCCACATTGGGCTCCTACAAATGTGCTCAAAAAAATTGTGGTTTATGTAGGTTCATGTTTAATACCACCAAATTTACATCTTGTGCTAATAATCAAGAATTTACCATTAAGTCCTTTATTAATTGCGGTACCGCTGCGGTGGTCTACATCATCACCTGCACGAGCTGCCACGTCCAGTATGTGGGAAATACCTCCCGTACATTATGCCGTCGCATGTCAGAGCACGTTTATGATGTAAACCATACCACTACACGGAGCTTGTCTGCCGCATCTAAACATTTTTTAAATGTGCATGCTGGCAATTTGACATCGCTCAAAGTGAATGCTGCAGAAAAAGTGATCCTCCCTAAAAGGGGTGGCGATTTGACAAAAATGTTACACCGCTGCCAAGCAAAATGGATAATTTTACTTAATAGCAGAATGCCGTATGGGCTCAATGTGAAAAATGAAATTTCAAATGTACTGTAAAAAGTCTATCTCATATGCTACCTACACAGTCGTGTTTCTACACATGTGATGTCATTTCTTTGTGATTTTCCCCTCCCCCTTGACCTTTTTTAAGGGCTTTCCATTTGAATGGTGTTGTCTCAGACTAAGGAGGTGATCCTTCGAAACGCATACCTGTTTGAAAATTGCCACTTGTTTTTATACATATGGAATGACCTTTTAAATCATTTTGGAATAAAGAAATTTGTCTTTTAAAATAATCTGGAACCTGGATGCTGGAATTTTTTTTTTCCAGGTATGTTGGTTTTGTATGATATGTGTGGTGACGCCACTCACGGTTTGCGGTCAGGGATATGGGTGACCACCACTGCAAGTTTATCAAGCGTCTGGGGCTGATGGAGTCTGCAGTTGGATGGTGTGGCCTCCCATGTATGAGGCTGGCCCCAGGGGCTCGGGTGTGTAGAACAACAGGTCTCAGAATAACTCAGGCTCATTTCAAAAGTCTTTCCACTGATTTTTACTCACTTTTGCTGTTATCGTGAGGTAGCCCCAGCGATGCTGAGACAAACCAGGTGAAAACCAGGAGCTCCTTCAGGACATTCCGAGGGTAACCCCTCACTTGAAGTACCATGGGGTCTATCCAGGGAGTCGCTACTGCCTTTTCTCCCCTTTTGGCCCGTTTGCCGGCAGCGTGGACCAGGTGAGATGGCTTCAAGCTCTGTCTCCTTATGGGTCCCTGCGTTGCTGCTGAGGCTCGGACTCTGTATGGTTGGTGAGGTACCTCTAGTCCCCTCATCGGCAGGTTTAGCAGATCAATAAATGGATGTCTACTCTAGGGACCCCTTCCCCGTGTGTGCCTAGTCACCAGCTGTCCCCATACTCGACTGACTCTCTCTCTGTCTTTCTGACTGACTGGTAACCGTTCTCCCCCGCTAAAGGCTACTCCACGTGCAGGGTCTCACTAGTGGCCGCGCGCGTCTCTCTTAGCAACTGCCGCGCTCCACTCCCAGACTGGCTCGCTCCACTCCTTTCCCGACAGCCTCTGCAGCTTTAACTCCCAGCCCCTCCACTACACCCCTTGACAAGAATTGAAGGCCAGACCCCTCCAGGGACTGCCCAAGGGTCCCATCTAATGGTGTGGGAGACCTGGTTGCTATGTGTCTGTGCGTACACACCTCATTCTGTCCCTTAGGATTTACCTGGAAGCACTATCCCAGCATGGGTGCAGTGCTCAATGGTGGCTGACCAGGTCAGGGGCGCCACATTCCCTCTTTGTTATCAACAGCACGTCCTCGGGCTGCAAAGACAAGAAATTAAATGCAAACTTTTCCCACACAGGGGAGTTATTTACATTTAAAACATACCAGATACCATACCACCACCACCACCCACCACCCAGAAAGATCCTGGACCCACCCAGAAACTTCCAGGAGGCAGATCACGAGTCCTTTTGGTGACCAGGTCTGTGCCATCTGTATCCAAGACCTTTCCTCCAATCTTCCTCTCCTGAGGATGGCGGTATAGAGTAGGCCCCATAAACAGGCATACCTGCTTCTTTGTGTTCGAGAGCAGGACCCATAAACAGGCGTGCTCCCTGGTGGTGCAGAGCCATGCCCCTCAACAGGCAGACTCTGAGGGTTGGTACCTCTGGGGTAACTTTTTACACTGCGAGAGTTTGTGGTTATAGCCAGTTCAAAACCTTTGGTCCATTTATAAAGTGCACGTAACCAGGTGCTAATGAATATTTTAAAAGTTCACGCAAAAGTCTTTGCAGGCGCATATTCTTGAACGTTACCTAACTTTCAGGAAAAAAAAACATTTTTAAACTATACTTTTTTAAACATTTTAAAATATTTTTTTTCTCCTCTCAAGACCAGTGCTTGGCACTTCATTGCACTGATTCTTGGAGTTTGGGTCATGAGCGTCCCCTGGTGGTGATGGCAGTGGGGACCTGATTGGAGCAGTGGGGGTGGAACCTAGGCTTACTATGGTTTCCTTTGGACACTGTACCACGTTCAAGGCAAACCAGCCTCTTTCTCCCTTATGTCTCGTGAATTCCACTCGATCCCCCACATACAAATCACGACCAGGGTGACCTCTTTGCATATGTGACTGCATGTCCCGCCGGGACACAAAGATTCCCTCCTTTACTCCGGCCTCTGCTATGAAGCCCCACCCTGTTTTGCAATTAAATCCCTCTATTACTCCAAAGTGGAGGGGACCTCTGGCCTGGTGTCTGGCCCGCCGCAGGGACTGCTTCTCCTGCAGGTCCCAGGCTTCTAATTCTTCATGATATAGGGTGAGCTTCACAAGGGGGCGTGGGGGTCTAGCTCTTACTCGTCGCTGCTCTCTGCGGGCTGGTCTCCGCATTACCATCACCTGGTTATCAGCAGTCAACCAGGTAACATACATGCCAGGACTTTCTGCTACCAGTTCTTCCTCCATGGCAGGGGGCTCTGTGACCTCCTCCGATCGGTGGGGGGACAGCAGCGCGGCCTCCTGGCTTCCCTCTCTCTCAGAGGGTGCTGTGACCTCCTCCGGTCCGCTGGGAATCAGCAGTGATGGCTGTAGGATCTCTTCTCTCTCCCTGGTGAAGAGTGCTGCGACCTCTTCCGGTCATTGGGGGAACAGCAGCGTGGCCTCATGGCCTCCCTCTCTCTGAGAGTGCTGCGTCCTCCAGTCGTGCGAGTAGCAGCTCTGGGGATGAGCTTTCAGCAGCCAGGCAGGACGAAGAATCCCTCTCCAGCGGAGAGGGTGCTGTGACCACTTCCAGTGGAGACAACAGCTTGTGGATCATGTACCTGGCAATCAGGTGAGCCAAGGACAGAGGCTCCAGTTCTTTCTTTATCTGAGGAGGTACTTTATCCACTTCAGGTCGGGGTGCAGGGACTGTGTTAGCAGCGGGTTAATCAGCGTGATGTCCACAGCGAGCAACAGAGAATGTTCATTTATTGAGAATTAAGAACATCTAGCTTACAACATGAGAATAGGATCAGTCTGGTTTCTGGGAGAGGGAGAGAGAAATCTGCTGTGACCTTCAGCTTCTAGCTCCACACTAGAATGAACACACTGGGAGAAGAAGGAGGAACATCCTGTCTGTGAATGAGGACCCCTTTTTTTAACTTTGTTAACATCTGAACAATATGCATGCAGATATAAAATCACATCATATAAAACAAACAATAGTTGTTGCAATACATACAGATCAATATGCATTAGGCCAACACCCCCACTCAACAACTACTTATTCTGTTAGTCCCATAGTGGTTCTCAATCCTTGGTACCTAGGTCGTGGCAATGGCTTGGTCAAAATGTCAGCTATCATTTTATCAGTCTCACAATAAACAAACTGAATTATGCCACGATCTATCAAATCACGTAGATGATGATATCTGACGTCGATGTGCTTAGTTCTAGCACTGATCTTTTCACTGCATGCAAGTTTAATGCATCCTTGGTTGTCCTCATATATCACCGTTGGCTGAGTTAACGCTATACCAAGATCATCCATCAGTTGTCATCGCCAAATGATCTCCTGACTTGCATAGGCTGCGGACACCTATTCAGCTTCTGTAGATGACAAAGCAACAGATACTTGTTTTCTACTAGACCAGGAGATTGAACTTTCTCCAAGTTTAAATACGTATCCGCTTGTGGATTTACGATCATGCGAATTACCAGCCCAATCTGCGTCAGCATAGCTGGTGAGTTTTAGATTTCCTGCTGCAGATAATTTTAAATTTACAGTTTGTGTCTCTAAATATCGGAGAACTCTTTTAACGGCATTCCAGTCCTTTTGGCGCGGTTTCTCCGCATATCTGCACAATATTCCAACTGCTGTTGCAATATCTGGTCGAGTCATAGTCGATATGTATAGAAGTGCCCCCACTGCCTGTCGATATTTCTCATTGTTAGGCAACAGGTCATCTTCTTCCAGTTTCAGGTAGGATGATTCCATTGGCGTTGATACACCTTTGGTTTCTGTCATTCCAAAATTAATTTAAAATTGAATTAATTTTTGCACTTTGATTTAGAAGAAAACTTCCACTTCCTCTCTCTGGATATGGATTCCTAGATAATATGTCACATTTCCAAGGTCTTTTGTTTCAAAATGCTGGTTCAAAATTTCAATAATTTTCCCAATTTTGACTTCTTCATGATGAACTACAATTACATCGTCCACATATAAGAGAATATACATCCACTTTCCATCTGTATATCTCTTATATAAGCATGGATCCTCTTGACCTGGTAGTTTGCAAACAAGATTCTGTTCACCTTCCTTTATATAACCTTCAGGTTGAGTGATGTATAAGTCCTCCTCAATGTCACCATTTAAAAATGCAGTTTTGATATCCAAATGTCTGACAAACATCTTTTGTACAGCAGCTACGGCCATCAAGGCTCTAAATGTTGTCTTCTTGGCGACTGGGGAAAAAGTAGCATCATAGTCTTTGCCATACTTTTGAGAATATCCTTTTGCGACCAACCTCGCTTCAAATCTGTGGACTTTACCTTCAGAGTCATATTTGGTTTTAAAAACCCACTTGCACTTGATTGCCTTTTTACCCTGTGGTAACTCAGTGAGTTTCCAAGTTTGAAGTTGATGAAGTGAGTTCATTTCTTCATTAGCGGCATTGATCCACTTTGTTCTTTCATGGGCAGGTAGTTTTTGCATTTCATCCCATGACTGTGGCTCTGACTCAGGTAGTGTCTTGACAATGTAGGATAGACGTTTAGCTGAGCTGGTATTCCTTTGTTTGATCTTGACGATCATCTGATTTCAGGTTCACTTAGGCTTTTTGTTGTTCCTTCAGTGGTTGAAGAATCTAGCCAGACTTCTACATTCTCCCTTTCGTTGTCTTGTAATTGTGACTGAGAATGTTGTTGTTGCTTCATCTGGACTACTGGCATAATGTCATAAAACTTGGGTGACACGAAGTTTTCATCAATTACTACATCTTTGCTTATTGTGACCTTGTTTGTCTCTGGGTGTAGAATTCTATAACCTTTCTGGGTTTCACTGTAGACTACCAGGATGCCTTCCTTAGTGTGAGATTCCCACTTAGTTTGTTTTTCTTTGGGAATGTGTGCAAATGCTTTACTTCCGAAAATCCTTATGTGTTGTAGTTTTGGCTTTGTACTATTCCATTGCTCAAATGGAGTTTTCTCTGTCGCTTTACCTGGTAGTCTGTTCTGAAGATAGCAAGTCGTCATAATAGCTTCGCCCCAATATACTGTGGGCAGATTTGCATCAAATAACATACTCCTTCCGCTTTCACAGAGTGTTCGGTTCCTTCTTTCTGCTACAACATTTTGCTCAGGGTTGTATGGTACAGTAGTCTGAAATATGATTCCATTTTTCTTTAAAATGCTCTGTGTCTCATTACTTGTATATTCAGTCCCATTATCTGCACGTAGAATTTTTGGCATTCTCCCAAACTTGTTATATACTTCAGCTAGATATATTTCAAGTTTCTCTGGAACTTCATTTTTGCTGTGAAGTAGATAGACAACTGTATATCTTAAATTGTCATCAATAAATGTAAGAATATATCTCTTCTTTCCAGGGGTCTGAGTACGCATTGGACCACAGATATCCGTGTGTATTAAATCTAGTGGTTGTTCTGTTCTTGTAGTACTTTTCTTAGGAAAGGCCTTTCTGGACATTTTCCCTTTGATACAGCTGGTACACCTCATTGTCTGGTTACATGGATCAATTGTAATATCATCAGCTAATTGTTCTTGAAATAACTTTCTTATTGCTTCTGGGTCTCTATGCGCAAGCCGCCTGTGCCATACATGAATACAGTTCTTGTGCAGTTCTTGATTTTTCCTTTTGCTAGTGTGTGACCCTCCTTTGAGATGATGCAGCTATTGTCCTTAAATGTAACTTCATTCCCTTTTTTTGTGAGCATTTTCACAGATAATAGATTACTTTCAAGACTAGGCACATATAGCACATCTTTTACATGGATCCTTCTGCTTTGTGTTGCAGAGATGTTGCAATCAATATAACCATCTCCTATGCCTTCTGAGTTCATACACTGACCATTCACCATTATCACTTTCTCTGACTTGCTTTGGTTAAGCTTAGTAAAGAAGTCTCTGTCATTGGTCATGTGACTGGTTGCACTAGAATCTATACACCACGCATGCTTTGATTTAAATGCATTGACTGATGTGAATGCAGCCTCAGTATTTACAGGATCATTCTTTTCAGATACAGCACTCTTAACTCTTTGTTGACTGTTTTGCTTCTTCAGCTGATTCATTTTTTATTTTAGCTTTTCAGACTCTGCATTCAGCTTTTAAATGACCTGGCGTCTTGCATACAAAACATTCACGTGTTTCTTTAGGGTGGTTTCTGCTGGTGGGCACACTCTGTGTTTGTAAAGCAGTTTCCTTGTTGCATATCTTGCTGCTCACACTTTCTGCCTTTCTCTTATATTCATCTACAAGCTTTCCTCTGACGTACTCCAATGTAAGCTCATCATCTGGGCGTGCATCTAGTGCAGTTACAAGCGTGTCAGAGCTTCCTGGGAGACCACTAAGTAGTAGTGCTGCTACATGGAAGTCCTTCATATCTTCCCCAATGCCCTGCAGGCGCTCTACGGTCTCTAGAGTGTTTCTAATGTAGTCCTGCATGTCCTGGTCATTGTGCAGCTTAGACTGATACTGCTTTCTCATTAGATAGAGTTTATTACTTAGATTTATCCTCTCATGTACTTTCTGCAGCTGCTCCCACATTTCCTTTGCAGATTCACACTTACACACATGCACAATCTGATCATCCTCTATGCTGAGTGATATGGTGCTCTGTGCTTTCTGATCCATCTCTAGCCATTCCTGTGGTACTGGGTCAGGCTTAGGCTCCTGAGTGTATTTCCACGTACCTTCTCTTATCAGCAGCATCTTCACCTTGAATTTCCAGGATTGGTAGTTCTGGTTATTCAGGCTTGGCACTGTAACTTTGCTGAGTTGCTGCTGGTGGCCATCCTTACTTCTTCTCAGTTCGCTGTTGTCTTTCTATCTCTGTGCTCTGGAGGTCTGGGAGTGCTGTGACTCTGGGCCCATAACCTGTTAGCAGCAGGTTAATCAGCATGATGTCCACAGCGAGCAACAGAGAATATTCATTTATTGAGAATTAAGAACATCTAGCTTACAACATGAGAATAGGATCAGTCTGGTTTCTGGGAGAGGGAGAGAGAAATCTGCTGTGACCTTCAGCTTCCAGCTCCACACTAGAATGAACACACTGGGAGAAGTAGGAGGAACATCCTGTCTGTGAATGAGGACCCCTTTTTTTTTTAACTTTAACATCTGAACAATATGCATGCAGACATAAAATCACATCATATTAAACAAACAATAGTTGTTGCAATACATACAGATCAATATGCATTAGGCCAACAGACTTTATACCCAGTCAGCGACTGGGGCACTGTGACAGCCTCTGGTCTGGGGGCAGGAGCTGGATCCCCAGTCTGCGACTGGGGCTCTGTGACCACCTCTGGTCTGGCAACTGGGACAGAAGGTGTTGTGGCCTGGTCTGGCCTGGCCGCGGGCGTTGCATCTGGTATCGCATCGGAGGTCGCACCAGGTGTCGCACCAGACGTCGCACCGGCTACTGATGGTAAAGCCGGTGGGGTCAGCATACCAGGTCGGGCAGGGTCAGTTTTGGACTCACCCAGGATCGTGCTGGAGACATCCTGTAGCAGGGTCGCTATTGCTGACGATGACTCTGATTGAGCATGGGCGTCACCTCTAGGCAGACCTCTTTGCACAGATAACCGCAGGTTTCTGATCATTGCCAACATCCTCTTCCTCCAAGCAGCTACCTCTCGCCTCTGCTGCTCCTCCATACAGTCAGCGAGTCTCTCTACTTCTGCCTCCAGCTCCTCTGCAGTCATGGGCCTTGTCCAACCCTTCTCCCTTTTGTCACCTTCTGCTGACACCATCTTGTCTCTACCGTTGCTCATCAGGTTCTGGTCAGGCTTTAGTCTTAGTTTCGTTTTTGCTTTTCCTCCCACAGGACTGGCACGTCCCCGCAGTCCTGGGACAGATCCGCCCCCATCTTCTCCTTTCACTGTGTCAGAGCGCTCTTTCCATATCGAGACTGTCACTCCTCTCCATGGGCGGTTACTTTTTCTTCTGCACGGGCTGCAGCTTTTTGAATCGCGCGCTTTCACTGGTGACAAAATGGCGGCAGTTAAAATTTTTTGTTCGGACCACTGAGACACACTGTCACCTGTCTAAACAGGTCTAGTCCTTGATCCTATTTGTGACGCCAAATGTGAAGCCCAGTGGTCGCCCCAGGGACATCATTCCACCTTTGGGGACGCCATGGCTACAGGTATGTCGGTTTTGTATAATATGTGTTGTGACGCCACTCACAGTTTGTGGTCAGGGATATGGGGGATCGCCACTGCAAGTTTAACGAGCGTCTGCGGCTGATGGAGTCTGCAGTCGGATGGTGTGGCCTCCCGTGAGTGAGGCTGGCCCCAGGGGCTTGGGTGTGTAGAACAACAGGTCACAGAATAACTCAGGCTCAGTCCAAAAGTCTTTCCACTGAGGTAGCCCGGGCGATGCTGAGACAAACCAGGTGAAAACCAGGAGCTCTTTCAGGCCATTCCGAGGGTAACCAAAAACTCGCCTTCCTAGCACTTCTTTGTTCAGATAACCCCTGACTTGAAGTACCATGGGGTCTATCCAGGGAGTCGGTATTGCCTTTTCTCCCCTTTTGGCCCGTTTAGCAGATCAATAAATGGACATCTACTCTAGGGACCTGTTCCCCGTTCGTGCCCAATCACCAGCAGTCCCCATACTCGACTGACTTTTCTGTCTTTCTGACTGACTGACTGGTAACCGTTCTCCCCCGCTAACGGCTGCTCCAAATGCAGGATCTCCCTAGTGGCCGCGCACGTCTCTGTTAGCAACTGCCGCGCTTGTTACGGGGGGCTGTCTGATAATAAAACAAAGGAATGTCAGACAGTCAGGGTCCACCGTGCAAAGACTCTGCTGCAGACTATGGCAGAGGATAAGGGGTATATAAGTGTGCCACTGTAAAAAATAATAGCACAAGTGCAGAGTGCAATACCTCTGTTAAACTCACAGAGGAATATAATTAGAAAATAAAGCAATTCCTCCCTTACTTGGAGGGTGTGTGGAATGGTCTCTGTTAAAGATCACAGAGACAAAAGCAGTGAGTGTGAAATGGCACCTACCTAGGTCCGTTCCTCTAGTGGGGCCAGGAGACGGACAGCAGCGTAAGCCGCACAAAGCTCCTACCTGCGTTCACTCCACTAGTGTGCGAGGACACGAACCACTAGATATGGCACCTGCCTAGGTCCGCTCTTCTAGTGGTGCAAAAGAGACGGACAGCAGCGTAAGCCGCACAAAGCTCCTACCTGCGTTCGCTCCACTAGTGTGCGAGGACACAAACCACTAGATATGGCACCTGCCTAGGTCCGTTCTTCTAGTGGTGCAAAAGAGACGGACAGCAGCATAAGCCGCACAAAGCTCCTACCTCTGTTCACTCCCCTAGTGTGCGAGGATCCGAACAACTGCCAGACGCAGTATAAGGAACGTTACCCTAGCAGCAACGTCCACCTACGAGTAGAATCACAAGGCCCAGCCGGACCATGTGCCTCAGGCACCTGCCTATGTCCACTCCACTAAGAGGTAAGGATACAGACTTCAGCCGAAGCTGTAAGGTATAAGAACGCTACCCTTCCGGTAGCGCTCACCTAACATAGACAGAGAGATGCCTAGGGATGTGCACAGGGCGTCTACCCTCATGCATGAACCAAGAGGACTGAGCGCCGGGTGGCATGCGTCAAGGTCTTATATAGACTCTGTGCCTCATCCAAGATGGAGGACACCAGAGCCAATCCGCTGCCAGAATGACAGCAATGACGTCACGCTGGCCTATCACCGAGCAAAGCGTCACAAGCACATGACCAGTGGCCAATCAGCTTAGAAGGTGTCAGAGACATGTGACCTCGTGTCAGTGATGATGTCACCCGCACATGTGCAATGGCTCCAAGATAGGACTTAGTCTCCAGCGCTTGCACATGTGCAGTAGCAAGAAATCCGAACATAGTCACCAGAGCCACAGCAACCGTAACAGCGCTCCACTCCCAGACTGGCTCGCTCCACTCTTTTCCCGACAGCCTCTACAGCGTTAGCTCCCAGCCCCTCCACTACACCCCTTGACAAGAATTAAAGGCCAGACCCCTCCAGGGACTGCCCAAGGGTCCCATCTAATGGTGTGGGAGACCTGGTTGCTATGTGTCTGTGCGTACGCACCTCAGTCTGTCCCTTAGGAATTACCTGGAAGCATTGTCCCAGCATGGGTGCAGTACTCAGTGGTGCCTGACCAGGTCAGGGGTGCCACAATATCACAAAAAGATTTTATATGATGACCTTTACTCTGTACTGGATAAAATTTGGATTTAGGTTTAACCTTAGTGTGAAGAAATGTTTCCTCCTCAGGTTCAAAAATGCCTTAAGTGTCAATTTTCTGATAAATGTTTGGAAATGGAGATATAGGTCAAAATCCTTAGACCGGAAAGTTGGAGAAAAAGATTATCCTTTATTTAGAACTTTAGTTTCATCACTAGTTAGAATGTATTTAGAGAGGTTAAAGATGTTTCTGGTGTAGTGAGGTATTATTGGGTTCCCTTTTTCTCTCTTTTGTTTAGGTTTAATTCTTGAACCTTAATAAACCTCTGCGCTAGCACAGTTAGATTTTTTCCCACAAATTGAAATCATTTTAACTTCTTGAGCATGTGCATTACATCGAATTTTGTACACCAGCGTTTTCCGGGGGATTTTACCATTTTTTCAGCACTGCATATATTAAATAATACTTCAATATATCAATGGACAATTATTTTGACACACACAACTAATTTATAAATTTTGATTCGATATATTATTAATTTTTCTCTTCATGATCAAAATATGTATATATATATATATATATATATATATATATATATATATATATATACTAGCTGTACTACCCGGCTTCGCCCGGGTTAATAACTGTTGTTAACAAAATAGAATGTATTAACATTCCCGGGATAGAATGATAGAATGTATAAATAGAATGTATTAATGCCTGGGATAGTAACTGTCTCTCTGTTTCTCTCCCATTCTCTGTCTGCCTCCCCCTCTGTATGTATCTCTCCGTCTCTTTCTCTATCTCTTTGTCTGTCTGTCTCTTTTCCTGTCTGTCTCTTTCTCCATCTGTCTCAATCTCTTTCCCTGTCTGTCTTTCTATCTCTTTCCCTGTATGTCTATCTATCTCTGTCACTTTCCCTGTCTGTCTCTACCTGTCTGTCTCTTTCCCTCTCTTTCCCTGTCTGTCTCTTTCCCTCTCTTTCCCTGTCTGTCTCTTTCCCTCTTTCCCTGTGTATGTCTCTTTGTCTGTCTCTTTACCTGTCTTTCTCTGCATCTTACCCTGTCTGTCTCTTTCCCTTTCTTTCCCTGTCTGTCTGTTTCCCTGTGTCTGTCTCTGTCTCTTTGTCTGTGTCTGTCTCTTTGTGTCTGTCTCTTACCCTGTCTATGTCTATTTCTTACCCTGTCTGTGTCTGTCTCTTTCCCTGGCTGCATTGTGACACGCCAACATTCCATATAAGGGCATGGCTGCGCTTTCTTCTGAAGTTCTGGCTGCACTGTGGCTCCCAGCTCCATTCGCTTTAATGGAGGCAGGTTTTTTGGTGAATAACTGTAAAGAGCGGGGTTAAAATTTCCCCTCAAAACATAGCCTATGACACTCTCGGGGTCCAGAAGTGTGAGTGTGCAAATCTTGTGGCTGTAGCTGCGACGGTGCGGATGCCAATCCCGGACATACATACACACACACTCACACACATACACACATTCGGCTTTATATATTAGAGATATATACTGTATATATATATATATATATATATATATATATATAGTGAGACTATTGTGGGATTAGTGGATTAGTGGATGAGGGCAGGTATATCTCGCCCCGGTATCTGTCCTATGTGACTTAGTCTGGTCAGGATCACCTGGCTACTAATGGATTAATGGGAGGCCAGGGGTGGATGTAAAAGGAGGCTGGAAAGTTGGGGGAGTGTCTGCATCTAGGAACACAGAAAGCCTGTCTGTGTAGGAGACACTTGTTAGTTTGAGCAGTGCTCAATGTTTGTATGGTTTAGCTGGAAGTGAGAAGCCATCCAGTCTGAATACTGAACCTATGTGCCCTTTGAACCCAGCAAAGGCGATCCCCGAGCGTGTTATCACAACATATATCTATATCTATATATATATATATATATATATATTTATATTTATTTTGTATCATTTTTTTATTATTATTATTTATTTGTTTATTATTATTTTTTCTCCCATTTTTATTAAACATTATTCATTCTTTTCTTTATAACACACTTTCTTTACCATAAGACTTCCGTATAATTTGTTACATATTTTACCCTATATTTTCAGACACCATTAAGATTGTAATACCAACACTTGATTTTTTTTCTTCTTCCCGATTCCCTCTCTAGCGCCATGGATAGATTCCTGCCACCCATTCCATCGATTCTCAGAGAGTTTCAGTGTTTCAAACCTTAACTTTCCCCCCCTTTTTTTTTTCTCGCTCCTTTTTTCTTTTCTTTTTTTTTCTTTTTTTATTTCTACTATCTAATTGATGATTTGTTATATTAGCATATGATGTTTTATGTAGAAATTTTTCTCTCTTTTTCATATGTATTTATTTTCTCCATTACTGAGTCGATCATTTTCTCGCCTTTTTTTTTTTTACATACAGTAGATGGGTCTCAGTATTAGATTGTTGATTTTTCTTGATTGTCATGATGAAGAAAACTGATCTGTCTGAAACGCGTTGACCTGAATGAAATAATCAACATCTGGAGTTTCTGGTGACAGAGTGGCATACACCCGGTTTCTCAACAGTAGCACTTAATGTGTGGCGCCCCTGTGGATAGGCGCTACAGGGTGTTAAGGTGGTCTAAGCCAGACCATTTAGATATATTGGAAGGTAGCCAAATTAGATGGTAAGACTGCAGTCTGAATGCAATTGACGCAGAGTCAATAATGAGCCTGGGTAAAATGCAAATGCCATACATCTTTATTACAGGGACCCATATTTATACATACATATGGGTAGGTGTGTTTAACCAAAGTTCATTATGAGCTAATGCATCGTATGATCATGTCCTAATATTATTCCTGACATCTGCAGTTTCGGTATAGATAAGTAATAGCTGATCAATATGTTTATTTCAGCAGAAAATTATGCTTTGCACGTAATTATCTTTATTACAGTAATATAATCATAGCTGTGCCTGGTACAAACTGGTATTTTATTCACTGAGAGTCTACGGGTTATCGTGACCAATTAAACTGTGTTAAGCATATTGAATCTTTATTAAGCAGTATTTTGTATTAACTTCTGAAATAGGGGTCTTACTGCCCTATCAGTCCCTCCTTTTAAGAATAAGATATGATTCTTCCTAATCACTAGGTACATACAAAAGCAAAAGGCTAGTGTCGGATTTCCCTAATTATTTTCTTCACCGAATCCCCCAGTGAGAGAAGATCATATCCTTCTTAATTACAGCATCTCATAGTCTTCGTCACGAGGTCTCACTCACAGGTACATAGTCTTAGATGCATTCTTCGTCACGAGGTCTCACTCCCAGATACATAGTCTTAGTGATGGATGCATCGATCAGTCATTAAGAAGTCCTCAGATACAAGGAATACAGCAACATCCACAGGTGACGAGTATTGCTGCTACGACTGCCAGAGAAATAAGAAGGCCGGACACCTGCTGACTCCATTTCCCGAACCACGATTCGAGCCAGTCCATGAAGACGTTATCTATGCCGGAGTTCTCTGCAAGCTCCTCGGATAGTGATGTTAGGCCCTCCAATGCCTTCTTGATTAGAGTTGAGCGCGGTTCGTGGTTCGTGGTTCTCCAGTTCGCGGCTCGAGTGATTTTGGGGCATGTTCTAGATCGAACTAGAACTCGAGCTTTTTGCAAAAGCTCGATAGTTCTAGAAACGTTCGAGAACGGTTCTAGCAGCCAAAAAACAGCTAAATCCTAGCTTGGTTTCTGCTGTAATAGTGTAAGTCACTGTGAATCAAACTATTATCACATTTCAGTGTATAGTGTGCGTGAACAGCGCCTTCAGATCACTGCTGTTTCTATAATGGCGATCGCCATTTTTTTTTTTTTTTTTCTTGTCTTCCTTCCCTAAGCGCGCGCGTCTTGTGGGGCGGGCCAGCATGTCAGCCAATCACAGACACACACACACCTAAGTGGACTTTGAGCCAGAGAAGCAACGGCATGTGTGATAGGATCTGCATGTCACATGTCCCTGCATTATAAAACCGGACATTTTCTTCACGAACGCCATTATCTGCCTTCTGCGTCTTTGGTGTCAGACATCAGTGTCGCAGCTCCGTCCTCCTGAGTCCTATAGCCGATACAGCTGTATGCGCTGCATACACAGCGTTAGACAGCTTAGGGAGAGCACATTCTAGCAGTCCTTTTAAGGGCTCAAAGCGGCAGGGTCAGAGAGCCATAAGTGACAGGTCCTGCAAACAGCAACAGCGTCTGTGTAGCCCAGGTCAGGGATTTCCTCCCTGCATTTCACCATTAGGAGGGAATAGAAAGGCAGGCTTCCATTCCTCTACCCAGAGCACCACAATCCTGCCACTGTACCCTCTTGTCCTCTGCACACTCCAACTCATTCTAAGTAAGCCATTATACTAGCAAACACTCAGTGTACCTAGTGGCATCCTAAACGTGGCTATTGGACTTTGCTATAGTCCCACTAGTGCAAAGACATTAGCAGAGCACATCTGCCTGCATTGCACACTCCAAGTTTTTTAAACTAAGCAATTTTACTAGCAAACACTCAGTGTACCTAGTGGCATCCTATACGTGGCTATTGGACTTTGCTATAGTCCCACTAGTGCAAAGACATTTGCAGAGCACGTCTGCCTGCATTGCACACTACAACTTTTTTAAACTAAGCAATTTTACTAGCAAACACTCAGTGTACCTAGTGGCATCCTATACGTGGCTATTGGACTTTGCTATAGTCCCACTAGTGCAAAGACACTTGCAGAGCACGTCTGCCTGCATTGCACACTACAACTTTTTTAAACTAAGCAATTTTACTAGCAAACACTCAGTGTACCTAGTGGCATCCTATACGTGGCTATTGGACTTTGCTATAGTCCCACTAGTGCCAAGACATTTGCAGAGCGCATCTGCCTGCGTTGCACACTCCAACTAATTATAACGAAGCCATTATACTAGCAAACACTCAGTGTACCTAGTGGCATCCTATACGTGGCTATTGGACTTTGCTATAGTCCCACTAGTGCAAAGACATTAGCAGAGCACATCTGCCTGCATTGCACACTCCAAGTTTTTTAAACTAAGCAATTTTACTAGCAAACACTCAGTGTACCTAGTGGCATCCTATACGTGGCTATTGGACTTTGCTATAGTCCCACTAGTGCAAAGACATTTGCAGAGCACGTCTGCCTGCATTGCACACTACAACTTTTTTAAACTAAGCAATTTTACTAGCAAACACTCAGTGTACCTAGTGGCATCCTATACGTGGCTATTGGACTTTGCTATAGTCCCACTAGTGCAAAGACATTTGCAGAGCACGTCTGCCTGCATTGCACACTACAACTTTTTTAAACTAATCAATTTTACTAGCAAACACTCAGTGTACCTAGTGGCATCCTAAACGTGGCTATTGGACTTTGCTATAGTCCCACTAGTGCAAAGACATTAGCAGAGCACATCTGCCTGCATTGCACACTCCAAGTTTTTTAAACTAAGCAATTTTACTAGCAAACACTCAGTGTACCTAGTGGCATCCTATACGTGGCTATTGGACTTTGCTATAGTCCCACTAGTGCAAAGACATTTGCAGAGCACGTCTGCCTGCATTGCACACTACAACTTTTTTAAACTAAGCAATTTTACTAGCAAACACTCAGTGTACCTAGTGGCATCCTATACGTGGCTATTGGACTTTGCTATAGTCCCACTAGTGCAAAGACATTTGCAGAGCACGTCTGCCTGCATTGCACACTACAACTTTTTTAAACTAAGCAATTTTACTAGCAAACACTCAGTGTACCTAGTGGCATCCTATACGTGGCTATTGGACTTTGCTATAGTCCCACTAGTGCCAAGACATTTGCAGAGCGCATCTGCCTGCGTTGCACACTCCAACTAATTATAACGAAGCCATTATACTAGCAAACACTCAGTGTACCTAGTGGCATCCTATACGTGGCTATTGGACTTTTGTCAATTCACAGTATTGGAACGTTATTTGCAGGACATCTGCCTGCATTGCACACTCTAACTTTTTTAAACTCAGCCATTATACTAGCAAACACTCACTGTACCTAGTTGTATCCTAAACGTGGCTATTGTACTTTTGTCAATTCACAGTATTGGAACGTTATTTGCAGGACGTCTGCCTGCATTGCACACTCAAACTTTTTTAAACTCAGCCATTATACTAGCAAACACTCACTGTACCTAGTTGTATCCTAAACGTGGCTATTGTACTTTTGTCAATTCACAGTATTGGAACGTTATTTGCAGCACGTCTGCCTGCATTGCACACTCAAACTTTTTTAAACTCAGCCATTATACTAGCAAACACTCACTGTACCTAGTTGTATCCTAAACGTGGCTATTGTACTTTTGTCAATTCACAGTATTGGAACGTTATTTGCAGGACGTCTGCCTGCATTGCACACTCAAACTTTTTTAAACTCAGCCATTATACTAGCAAACACTCACTGTACCTAGTTGTATCCTAAACGTGGCTATTGTACTTTTGTCAATTCACAGTATTGGAACGTTATTTGCAGGACGTCTGCCTGCATTGCACACTCAAACTTTTTTAAACTCAGCCATTATACTAGCAAACACTCACTGTACCTAGTTGTATCCTAAACGTGGCTATTGTACTTTTGTCAATTCACAGTATTGGAACGTTATTTGCAGGACATCTGCCTGCCTTGCACACTCAAACTTTTTTAAACTCAGCCATTATACTAGCAAACACTCACTGTACCTAGTTGTATCCTAAACGTGGCTATTGTACTTTTGTCAATTCACAGTATTGGAACGTTATTTGCAGGACGTCTGCCTGCATTGCACACTCAAACTTTTTTAAACTCAGCCATTATACTAGCAAACACTCACTGTACCTAGTTGTATCCTAAACGTGGCTATTGTACTTTTGTCAATTCACAGTATTGGAACGTTATTTGCAGCACGTCTGCCTGCATTGCACACTCAAACTTTTTTAAACTCAGCCATTATACTAGCAAACACTCACTGTACCTAGTTGTATCCTAAACGTGGCTATTGTACTTTTGTCAATTCACAGTATTGGAACGTTATTTGCAGCACGTCTGCCTGCATTGCACACTCAAACTTTTTTAAACTCAGCCATTATACTAGCAAACACTCACTGTACCTAGTTGTATCCTAAACGTGGCTATTGTACTTTTGTCAATTCACAGTATTGGAACGTTATTTGCAGGACGTCTGCCTGCATTGCACACTCAAACTTTTTTAAACTCAGCCATTATACTAGCAAACACTCACTGTACCTAGTTGTATCCTAAACGTGGCTATTGTACTTTTGTCAATTCACAGTATTGGAACGTTATTAGCAGCACGTCTGCCTGCATTGCACACTCAAACTTTTTTAAACTCAGCCATTATACTAGCAAACACTCACTGTACCTAGTTGTATCCTAAACGTGGCTATTGTACTTTTGTCAATTCACAGTATTGGAACGTTATTTGCAGGACATCTGCCTGCCTTGCACACTCAAACTTTTTTAAACTCAGCCATTATACTAGCAAACACTCACTGTACCTAGTTGTATCCTAAACGTGGCTATTGTACTTTTGTCAATTCACAGTATTGGAACGTTATTTGCAGGACATCTGCCTGCCTTGCACACTCAAACTTTTTTAAACTCAGCCATTATACTAGCAAACACTCACTGTACCTAGTTGTATCCTAAACGTGGCTATTGTACTTTTGTCAATTCACAGTATTGGAACGTTATTTGCAGGACATCTGCCTGCATTGCACACTCAAACTTTTTTAAACTCAGCCATTATACTAGCAAACACTCACTGTACCTAGTTGTATCCTAAACGTGGCTATTGTACTTTTGTCAATTCACACTACTGCAAATCTATGTGCAGCACCTCTGCATGACAACCTCGTGCTCTGTTTTTAATAAGCTATAATGATAGCACAAAATACTGCCATTTTGTGGCATCATAGAACTGGCTGTTGTATTCCATTAGTGCCCCACTGGTGACAAGCTATTTCTAGCACCTCTACATCACACCCTCATGCACATTTTGCTACGCTAATGTTATAGCAAACTCATGGAATTCATTGCTGCATTTCATAATTCGGAGGGATAGAAAGTCAGGCTTCCTTTAGCTTTTCCTTCTGTTCATAGACAGCATCTCCAAGACAAATTTCCCCTCCACGTCTAAGTGTGGAGAGGCAGCTAGTGCGCATGCGTGTGCCGATGTACCCCAGCTGCAGCATAATTACAGTGTTTCGCCTAGTGAGTATGCTCAGCCTGACTGTGCCATTCCTGACGCTAAGTTTTCATTTCGGGATACAGCGCATGCTCCCACACTAAGTGTGAAAAGCCTCTTTGCACAGGTGCTTGCATTCCGTGCCGGGTATAAGTCCTGTTTTGGGCATAGACACCATGCTAAAGCTGATAGTCTTTTTTCAGAGACTGTATTTCATGCTACTGAGCATGCTCAGGCACTTCCTGCATCAGAGACTAGGTCCGGTAATGAACTCTTTGGCCCTGGCCCTGATGTGGGGGTCCCATATAGACCACAGGGCATCAGGTGTCCTCCCAAATGGCTTGCAGAGGCCCACACCTATGACTTGTCACCGCATTATTGATGCTCAGACGATGACTGGTGAGGTGTTTGGGTCATGGCAGCCATGAGGTCATCATTGAAGTTGCGTTTCCAAATAGGACGCTAGTTATGCCACTCATGACGTGTCACTCTACTTTTGTCTCCAGGAGGTGCATTGTGGTTCACCCTGGTTTGGGGCGGACCCAGGTTATAAAAGGGGCTGGAGCCAACAAGGAGGTGCGCAGTCTTCTATTATGCTCCGAAAGAGCACACCTCCATGTGTTGAACCCATTGCGGCTTTAGGCCAGAGGTAGGCAGGGATCGGGTGGTGGATGCAGGCCACCACCACAGTTGGTAACGCAGAACGGTTAAGACCAGCTCCTGTCCTAACAGTCCTGCTTGTGCAGCCCAGTGGCATTAACAGGCCTGCTGCTGCTGATGCGCCTGCTGTCCACAGGTGTGGCCCCTACGCACACGGTCAGCGTACTCAATGGCCCCTGTGTTGTTAACAGGGAGTTCCTGGGCTGGGTGGGCATGTGGACCCTGTGACGCTAACAGGGCTCACAGTCTCCAGATCCGAATGGCGTCTAACTCGGTTCAGGCTACTATTAGTTTCATAGCCACACAGCTCTGTATCCTCCACCAAACCTTCAAGTTGCCAACCTCTCCTTTTCCAACTGGGAGCACGGTGGACACTGACTGCTGATGGGGATATATACCTTTCTCTTTCTTTTCTTATTAATTTTCGTTATATAGCGGTCACAGATTATATACCACTTTATCCAAATCTGCCAGTCCCACTGTAACAGATGTTGTTTCTTCAGCAAATGTTACAGTTGCTTAACCACCAAATCCACGGACCAAAACTTTTTTCCCCTTTCCAACACACCTGTTCCCCTTTCCAACAGCATCTGTCCTTTTTCAACTCATTTTGGGATATGACCAAAAGTGCAACTGTGCAGGGACACCGTACTCAACGCCATCTCAGCACAGCAGCCATCCCTCGGTCCCTCCGATGTGGACAAGTAAAAGACCATTTCCTCCTATCCATGACAAAGCGTTGAGATTCACTCTGTGCAGCACTGGTGTTTAGTGGACAAGTAGATCTAAGATTGCGTACCACATTCTGCAGATACTCCTGTATACGTGCGTCTATTTCTATGGCAGGAATTAGTTCGCCAAATTTTGTCTTGTACCGGGGATCTAACAGTGTGGCAACCCAGTATTCAGGATTAGTTCAAATTCATACAATCCGAGGGTCATGTAGGTAGTGCAGCAAGAAGGCGCTCATGTGTCTTGTGCATCCAGGAGGACCAAGTCCTTGGTGTGTTGGTGGCAGAGAGGTGAGAATCGTGCATCCTTCCTCTGCCCTCTCCCCCCAACCTCGCACAACCGAAATGTGAGCAAGCTCTCACTCATCTGCTGAGTCTTCCATGCCCATCGCCAGTTCGTCCTCCATTTCTTCATGGGCTCCTGCACTTTCATCAACACTTTTTGCTGATACTATGCGCCCTTGTTAATCCCTCTCCCTCACCATGACTGCCGCATAGGTGCCGCTGACCATCTGGACCTCGTAGATCTTGTTATCCCTTCCGCATATGACTCCTCCTGTACTTCCTCCCCTTCCTCTTGTCCCAACACCTGACTCCGAATAATAATTACAGTGTGCTCCATCATGTAGATGACCAGAATTGTCACGCTGAGAATGACATTGCCAGTGCTAAACATCTTCGTCGACATTTCAAAACTGTGTAGCAGGGTGCATAGGTCCTTGATCTGACACCACTCCAGCAGCGTGATCTGCACCACCTCTGGATCAAGTTATCCCAGGCTATATGTCTTACCGTATTTCAGCAGGGCTCTGCGGTGCTGCCACACACGCTGCAACATGTGCAGATTCCAATTCCTGCGTGTCGAAACATCGCATTTACGGCGTTTAACTGCCAGACCCTAAGACTTCCGGAGTGATGAAAGTTGTTGAGCTGCTGTGTGCGCACGATGGAAGTGAGCACATAGCGAGCGTGCCCACTGCACAAGGCCATGTAGGCCGTGATGGTGTTTTAAAAATTGCTGGCGAATTCGGTTCAACACGTGAGCCCTAAAAGGCACGTGTGTCACATTGCCCTGAGGATGGCCCGCAGCCAGGTTTGCATCATTGCCGCACACGGCTGTTAAGTCACCAACGGAGTCCGCTCCGTCAATTTGTACTCCGGTCGCCAGGTGACAACGTGTTCCTTTCATGAATAGTGCTGATGATGGGAGAGTAGTCGATGCCAGCGGCGCAGGTGGACGCAGGTTATGCTCACCCACTGGGCTGCATTAGCTTGACAGATGCAGAATCTCTGGCTGAATGTAGCTGGTGGGTATCTCACAGATGAAATACCATCATTCAGCTACAACCAATGGGAAGACACCACACCCTTTTTTATGCCCATCCTGTCTGCAGACCACTGCCAGACATAGCTATGAACCTCTGGTTAATTTTACCCCCAGTTCAGTTTTATGATTTTGTGTGCTTGTTACCTGACTACTTTTCCTGCTTGCTGTTTATGTACCTTGTTGGCCGATACGCATTTCACCTCTGCTTGTTTTCTGATTCTTTCCTGGCCGTCCCATTCTGTTCCTGTTCCTCAATTAATGTTTTGACCCTGCCTGACTACTATTCTCTGTAATAGCGGTGTGACTCACATTTCCCATACATTTCAAAGTAAAACTTTGACCGCCTGATGGCATTGAGCTCTGCTGCCAGCATAGTAAGGAGGTGTGTGGTAGTCCTTGTGCGCAGTTGCAAGGAAGGGTGGCCTGACCACACAGGGTTTGCGCCAAGGTAGAGGACCCACACGAGGTTGAAGAGGCAGAAGCAGTGTATTAACTTCTACATACAGAACAAGGATTGAAACAACTCGTGGGGACGGCAAGACTTGTACAGCAGACCCTTCTCCATCTCTCACCATAGTTTGCCAGTGCCCAGTCAGTGACATGTAATGACCCTGTCTATGCTTACTGGTCCAAGTATCTGTGTTGAAATGCACCCTGTCGCACACAGATTTTCTCAAGGAAGTGGTGATGTTGTGTGCGACATGCTGGTGTAGCGCGGGCATGCTTTTCTTGGAGAAGCAGTGGTGATTGGGCATCTGGTACTGGGGCACAGCGACAGACATAAGGTCTGTAAAATCCTGTGTGTCCACTACGCGTAAAGGCAGCATTTCGGTAGCCAACAGCTTACAGAGGGATAGAGTCAACCACTTAGCTTTGTCATGGGTCGCAGTAAGTGGCCTTTTATTTGACCACATCTGAGGGACAGAGATCTGGCTGCTGTCTGTAGACGGTGTTGAGTAGGGTGTCCCTGGAAAAATGCAGGTTTGTGAGAAAAGTGCAGGCGGAGACATGATGTTGCCTTCATCTTGCCTTCAGATCTGTTCATCTTGTATCATTTTTAAAAAACACAGCAAGCAAGGGTTACTCCAAGCGGAGTCTACCTTTTTTCCCCAAATTGGGCACACAGACACCCCATCAGTGGCAGGACTTGTGCCCTAGTTGCAAACAGGATGTTTTGATTTGCATCAAGCACATTCCAAATCCACAAGCATTTACTCTCCCCAGGATGACACAGGGGTAGTAAATTCCTTCTGGATCCATGACTTGTTCATTTTGATGAACGTCAGTCTGTCCACATTGTCACTGGACAGACGCGTGCGCTTATCTGTCAGCACACACCCAGCAGCACTGAAGACACGTTCAGAGACAACGCTGGCAGCTGGACA
Source organism: Anomaloglossus baeobatrachus (assembly GCF_048569485.1). Lineage (NCBI taxonomy): Eukaryota > Metazoa > Chordata > Amphibia > Anura > Aromobatidae > Anomaloglossus > Anomaloglossus baeobatrachus. The sequence continues at coordinate 160,683,996 of NC_134359.1, forward strand.
CGACAAAATCTTCAAGGCGTAACTGGAGAGCTCTTGACATTTTTCTAGATTTGAAGCACAAAAGGAGCAAGGCTCCATTTGCAAAGTCATTGCATCGATGTTCATTTGGAGATACTCCTGTATCATCCTCTCCATCCGTTGACTATGTGACACACTTGATGTCTCTGGTGGCCTTGCAAAGGAGGGTCTAAAAAAATTATGAAAAGATTCCATAAAATTGCTGTTACCAGCACCAGATACGGTCCTACTGGTACGGGTAGACTGTTGAAGATGACGAGGCCGTCCCATGTTTGTCAAGTTACAACTGGGAGAATCACTCCCTTCACCTGCACGGTTGTTTGGTGGAAAAGCCGAGCTAAGATCGAGTAACAGCTTCTGCTGATACTCCTGCATACGTGCGTCCCTTTCTATGGGTGGAATTATGTCACAAAATTTGGACTTGTCCCGGGGATCTAATAGTGTGGCAAGCCAGTAGTCATCATCACTTCTAATTTTGACAATACGAGGGTCATGTTGGAGGTAGTGCAACAAGAAGGCACTCATGTGTCTTGCGCAGCCATGCGGACCAAGTCCACGCTGTGTTTGTGGCATAGAGGTGCTAACCGTTCTTTCTTCCTCTGTCATCTCCCCCCAACCTCTTTCAACTTAAATTTGACCAAGGTCCCCCTCATCAGCTGAGTCTTCCATGTCCATGGACAGTTCGTCCTCCATATCTTCATGTCCTCCTGCACCTTCCTCAACATCTCGCCTGCTACCATGCGCCCTTGTTGATCCCTGTCCCCCATGGTCCCATGCCTGCCGCGTTGGTGATGATGAACGTCTGGACCTTGGTGATGTTGTTGTGTCTTGCGCATATGAATCCTCCCGTAGTTCCTCCCCTTCCTGTTGTCCCACCCCCTGACTCCGAATAGTGTTTAGCGTGTGCTCCAGCATGTAAATGACTGTAATCGTCATGCTGATAATGGCATTGTCAGCGCTAAACATATTCGTCGCCATGTCGAAACTGTGCAGAAGGGTGCATAGGTCCGTGATCTGAGATCACTCCATCAGGGTGATCTGCCCCACCTCTGCATCTCGTTGGCCCAGGCTATACGTCATGACGTATTGCACCAGGGCTCTGCGGTGCTGCCACAGTCGCTGTAACATGTGGAGAGTTGAATTCCAGCGTGTCGCCACATCGCATTGCAGGCAATGAACCGGCAGGCCGAAAGACTTCTGGAGCGATGCAAGTCGCTCAGCTGCGGCGCTTGAACGGCGGAAGTGAGCACTGCAGACAGTTTCCGTGCCCTGGTCAGAAGGCCATCTAGGCCGGGATAGTGTGTTAAAAATTGCTGGACAACAAGGTTCAACACGTGAGCCATACAAGGCACGTGTGTCACCTTGCCCAGGCGAAGGGCCGCACCCAGGTTTGCAGCATTGTCGCACACGGCCTTACCAGGCTGCAGGTTGAGTGGAGACAACCATTTATTAAACTCGGACCGCAGAGCTGACCACAACTCCTCAGCTGTGTGACTCTTATTCCCAAGACATGTCAAGCTAAAGACCGCCTGATGCCGTTGCGCTCTGCTGCCAGCATAGTAATGAGGGGTGCGTGATTCCTTCTGCGCAGTGAGAACGCTGGTGGCCTGACCAGGCAGGCTTGGGGCGGAGGTGGAGGACCCAGATGAGGTGGAGGATGCAGAAGCAGTGGCGGAACTTGGACAGACAGAGGATTGACACACAAGTCGTGGGGACGGCAAGACTTGTGCAGCAGACCCTTCACCATCTATCACCATAGTTACCCAGTGCCCAGTCAGCGACATGTAACGTCCCTGTCCATGCTTACTGGTCCAAGTATCGGTGCTGAAATTCACCCGTTCACACACAGAGTTTCTCAAGGAAGCGGTGATATTGTGTGCGACATGCTGGTGTAGCGCGGGCACACCTTTCTTAGAGAAGTAGTGGCGACTAGGCATCTGGTACTGGGGCACAGCGACAGATATAAGGTCTCTAAAATCCTGTGTGTCCACTAGGCGGAAAGGCAGCATTTCTGTAGCCAACAGCTTACAGAGGGATAGAGTCAACCTCTTCGCTTTGTCATGGGTCGAAGGAAGTGGCCTTTTATTTGACCACATCTGAGGGACAGAGATCTGGCTGCTGTGTGTAGACGGTGTTGAGTAGGGTGTCCCTGGAAAAATGCAGCTTTGGGAGGAAAGTGCAGGCGGAGACATGATGTTGCCTTCATCCAAAGTTGGTGCTATCGATGTCTGAGAGAGCTGTACACACTCACTTGTTTCCCCTTCCAAACCAACTGACGACCTACCAAGCAAACTGCCTGTTGCGGTTACAGTGGTGGAAGTTGTGGGTGGAAAAACAGGTGTGACAGCTGTCCCCACAGTCCTAGAAGATGACGAGCGCGCGGATGCCCTGGAAGGGGCAGGCGGTGGATGGTTGGCTCCACTAGGCCGCATTGCAGCACGGTGAGCTTCCCACCAGGCCATATGATATTTATTCATGTGACGATTCATGGAAGAAGTTGTCAAACTGCTGAGGTTTTGACCTCTACTAAGATAACCATGGCAAATGTTACAGATCACATAATTTGGCCGATCTTTTTTTATGTCAAAAAAGGACCAGGCTAGGCAAGGCTTAGAGGCCATGCGACCTGTTGATCCACCCCGAATAATGCTCAGAGGCAGAGTGGTGGCTGAGGATGCAGTTGTAGACGTGCTACCAGTGCTCCGACTGTGTCCAGGAAGGCGCCAGGTTACTTCGACGTCGGTTGCATCCTCCTCCACCGCCTCTATTGACCTCCTCGAGTGTCTGACTGTGGGTTGACAGTAGGTGGGATCTAGAACTTCATCATCAATTGTTGTGTTTGCACTCCCCTCCCCCTCAGACCGAGTTTCTTCTTGCCCTGACCGAATATTTAAGTTGTCATCCCAATCGGGTATCTGCGTCTCATCTTCATCAGTATGTTCCTCATTGCCTATAACCACAGTTGTTGGAAAGGCAGCATTTTGGTAGCCAACAGTTTGCATTTTATGAAAGTCAACCTCCAAGCCATGTCATGCCCTTCTAAAAGCATGTATAACACAGCGAGGGGACTCCAACCACAGTCTCCCTCGTTGCCACTCACTGGGCCACACACACCCCACTTGACTGGCATCGGTTGAGCCCCCTTTTGAAAAAGAAAAAGATGCTTTGCATGAAGCACTCTCAAAAATACGCGTGCCTTTCCCGTCCCCTGGCTGACCCCGGGGAAGAAAAGTCCTCTGAGAGCCATGACTTGTTCATCTTGGTTCTTTTAGAAACACAGCGAGGGGACTCCAACCACAGTCTCCCTCGTTGCCACTCACTGGGCCACACACACCCCACTTGACTGGCATCGGTTGAGCCCCCTTTTGAAAAAGAAAAAGATGCTTTGCATGAAGCACTCTCAAAAATACGCGTGCCTTTCCCGTCCCCTGGCTGACCCCGGGGAAGAAAAGTCCTCTGAGAGCCATGACTTGTTCATCTTGGTTCTTTTAGAAACACAGCGAGGGGACTCCAACCACAGTCTCCCTCGTTGCCACTCACTGGGCCACACACACCCCACTTGACTGGCATCGGTTGAGCCCCCTTTTGAAAAAGAAAAAGATGCTTTGCATGAAGCACTCTCAAAAATACGCGTGCCTTTCCCGTCCCCTGGCTGACCCCGGGGAAGAAAAGTCCTCTGAGAGCCATGACTTGTTCATCTTGGTTCTTTTAGAAACACAGCGAGGGGACTCCAACCACAGTCTCCCTCGTTGCCACTCACTGGGCCACACACACCCCACTTGACTGGCATCGGTTGAGCCCCCTTTTGAAAAAGAAAAAGATGCTTTGCATGAAGCACTCTCAAAAATACGCGTGCCTTTCCCGTCCCCTGGCTGACCCCGGGGAAGAAAAGTCCTCTGAGAGCCATGACTTGTTCATCTTGGTTCTTTTAGAAACACAGCGAGGGGACTCCAACCACAGTCTCCCTCGTTGCCACTCACTGGGCCACACACACCCCACTTGACTGGCATCGGTTGAGCCCCCTTTTGAAAAAGAAAAAGATGCTTTGCATGAAGCACTCTCAAAAATACGCGTGCCTTTCCCGTCCCCTGGCTGACCCCGGGGAAGAAAAGTCCTCTGAGAGCCATGACTTGTTCATCTTGGTTCTTTTAGAAACACAGCGAGGGTACTCCAACCACAGTCTCCCTCGTTGCCACTCACTGGGCCACACACACCCCACTTGACTGGCATCGGTTGAGCCCCCTTTTGAAAAAGAAAAAGATGCTTTGCATGAAGCACTCTCAAAAATACGCGTGCCTTTCCCGTCCCCTGGCTGACCCCGGGGAAGAAAAGTCCTCTGAGAGCCATGACTTGTTCATCTTGGTTCTTTTAGAAACACAGCGAGGGGACTCCAACCACAGTCTCCCTCGTTGCCACTCACTGGGCCACACACACCCCACTTGACTGGCATCGGTTGAGCCCCCTTTTGAAAAAGAAAAAGATGCTTTGCATGAAGCACTCTCAAAAATACGCGTGCCTTTCCCGTCCCCTGGCTGACCCCGGGGAAGAAAAGTCCTCTGAGAGCCATGTCCACATTGTCAGTGGACAGACACGTGTGCTTATCTGCCAGCAGACCCACAGCAGCACTGAAGACAGGTTCCGAGAGAACGCTGGCTGCAGGACACGACAAGATCCCCAAGACGTACGTGGCGAGCTCAGGCAATTTATCAAGATTGGAAGCCAAGAATGAGCAGGGCTCAAGTTGCACAATAATGGCATGTTTCCTTGCATATACTCATATATCTGTGTGTCCTCCTCTTTTTCCTTGTCCAGCTCTTTTGTTTTCGCATGAGTATATGTCCTTGTCACTTTCCCATGTGTTGTGAGTTGTTTGTGACCTTTTGGACACCTTTGAGGGTGTTTTCTAGGTGTTTTTCTGTGTTTGTGATTGCCTGCCATTGTTTCCTATGCAGTTCGAGTTCGGTTCGTCGAACGTTCGACGAACCGAACTCGAACGGGAGGTCCGTTCGGCGAACCAACCTCGAGCCGAACCGCGACCGGTTCGCTCATCTCTATTCTTGATGCTTCCATTAGGAGCTGTATTGTTAGGGATAAAAGTACAACAATGAGTACCAAGCATGTTACAGACCCCTCCTTTTTCTGCTAATAACATATTTAAAACCATTCTGTTCTGCTACGTCATTAAAGAGGTTGGAGCAATTTGATCAGCTATTTTGTTATATTTCTAGTGTACTTTATAAAATGTTTTTGTTCACCGTTATTATGGGGATTGATTCAAAACCTGGTTGCTATTTGATTTCTGGCTTTAAATCTATGTAGACATCGGGCGATTGTCTATTTTAATTTATTTATTTTACTGGTTAACAGGGAATCATTATAGGGGGTCATTTTCTTGCAGTTTAATGGTGTTGGGTAGACAATGTATCCACTATTGATAATAGGAAGGATATAACTGATCTAGAAATGGCATCTTTTTGTAAGAGTTGTCTGGTTAGTGTAAAGGGACAATATACATTTAAAACCTCTCTTCTAGGGTCTATGGGGAACGGTACAGTACTCAGGTGAGGTCTAGCTGCTGCTTAACCAAAACATAATGACCTATTTACCGGTTGCAATGTATCTATGCAATGCTAACCATCTTTCTTAATTAGAGTTCCTTGACCAACAAGACAAAACAAATACAACCAGCTTATGTATCAAAGAAAATATGTAACAAGTAGAAGAGGAGAGACAGCCATCTCCGTCTCAAGTCCGGCATCTTTTTGTACTGTGATGCATGGATCCATGTAGGTCTCCTTTCAACCTTTACAGCAGTGTTGGTCATCAGGAGGACTTGGAAAGCCACATCATATCTGGTTCCAGGGCTCATTAGGTGAATCTCCTGATAAAGATCTGGAGTGGAGGAAAAAAAACTGAACGTATGTTAGTCAAATAGTTCACTTCTTGAACAACAGATTTAGCATCTGGGGGCACTTCCAAACAGAATCTCATAGAGTTTAAACTTAGTGGTTCCTGCTAGGGTGTATCTAGCACTGAACAATGTAAGGGGGAGACTTCATGCCCTTGTGTTCCCTGTTTCCTGTACTGCCTCAACCGCTTAACCCTTCCACTATTCTGTAGGTGTTATGGGGTGTGTAGGGACAGTTGTTACCCATGGCCTGACATATCTTTATGAAAGCAGGTTCCTGGTCACTCTCTATGGTCTCCAGGAGTCCACATCTGCACACTATCTCAGTCTCTGATGTTTCTCATTCATTCACTTAAGGAGCAAAATGCTATTTCTTTGGCTGTTTTGTCAGCGAAGGCATTTCTTACTGCTTCTCTTCAGGTTCCTCCAATGTGGGCCTCAACCCTGATCACTGCGACTCTACCTGGCAATAGCAAAGCAGTACTTCTGTGACCTGATGGTGATGCACAGGAGTTTCATTGGTGGTGATCAAGTCTCCTGTCTTCCATACAGAGTAGATGTTGGCTGCCATCTTGCAGGCTTCAGTGAGAGGACATACTTCTGCTTCTTGTACAGATAGGGATGTGGGTAGCGACTGCTCTATCAGAACAGCGTCTTCTGCTACCACCACGATTTCTGTGTGGAACTGTCCTTCTTGATTTGCATATCTTGATCCATCCACGAAGAGGGTTAAGTCAGGGTCTTCCAATCATGTAGAGCTATGCCAGAGTCGACTACCTCTTCCACCAAGGTGTCAGAGATGGGACACTCCCCCCCCTTGGAAGGGGGAGAAGAGTAGCAAGGTTAAGGACCACACACTGAGAGATGGTGACGTTGGCAAGGAGCAGTAACTGTAGCCACACGTAACTGGCGGCAGACAGGTGTTTTGTCTGCATCTGTGCGAGAATGGCAGTGATTTCATGCAGAGCTTTGATCTTCAACTTGTGCTCTAGGATAATGTCGGAGGTATTTGTGGCGCCCCTGACCTGGTCAGGCACCACTGAGTACTGCACCCATGCTGGGGACAGTACAACACAGGTAATCCAGAAGGCTGACCGAGGTGTGACTACACAGGCGCATAGTAATCAGGTCTCACACATGTACCTTTGAGAGGACCCCTGGGGATCCCAGGAGGGGGCGAAGCCTCCACCTCCACCCGAGGGGTGGAGGGGGCGAAGCCTCCATCTCCACTCAAGGGGTGTGGTAGAGAGCCTGGTTGCTAGGTGGCGTAGGCAGGCACAAAAGGGAAAAGAGGAAGGAGGAGGAGAGGAGCAGTCTGAAGCAGAGTGTGGAGGAGTGAGGAGCATGGAAGTGGAGCTCAGACAGGAGCAGCAGTGCAGGTCCCACGAGTGAGCCGGTTTAGTGTGGAGCTCAGGGAAAGCAGACGTGAGGAGCAGACCCTGGAGCTGTTGCAGTCTAACAGCGTCCGCGCAGTGACTACCGACGGGGGAGAACGGTCACCTGGTAGTGCTGCCCGAAATCCACACACAGCTAAAGATAGAGCAACGGAGTGGAAAGTAAGGAGACTGTCAGGGAGATACCAGGCCCAACGGGTAGCAGGTCCCAGTGCAGGGATAGATCCACCTTTCCCTTGCCAAACCTGCATGAGGGGGCACTTTACACCCCCAAGACAACACTACAGAGTCCGCAGCCACGTAGCCACAGTTAGGGCCCATAGTTCACAGGAGGCAAGCAGCTGGAGTGATCTGGTCCAGGCTACAAGCAAACGGGCCAAAAAGAAGGGGAGAGAGGCACCAGCAACTTCCCTGGGCGACCCCAGCAGGGCTTCAAGCAGGGGTTACCCCAAAACGGAAAGGGCTAAGGAAGGCGAGTCGGTAGCCACCCTCATCAGTCAGCCTAAAGGACACCTGGTTCCAGCCTGGTTCATCCCAGCTACGCCCGGGTTACTCACCCTGCCACCATCAGTGAGTAAAACCCCTGAAAGACATCCTGCTTGTGCATGTGAGTCATTCTGCGACTTGTAGTTCCACACACTTACACAGGGCCCTGGGGCTTGCCTCACTCTCAGGAGGCTATTACAACTGACTGCACCCACCATCAGCCCCAGGCGTCACTTAATCTGCAGTGGCGGTCCCCACTGACCGCAATTCTGAGAGTGGCGTCACGACAATCCTAGATAGAAGATTTCCTACCTGTGACAGGATCCAGCCGCGTGGAGTCCCTGAAGGTAATGCACCGACACAATACTTGCGGGGCTTCACATATTATCCAGCAATGGGTGCGTAAGTGGGTTGCAAACACAGGTTGGTGCTTCTGCGGAAGGAGCTGGAGATGATGTGATGAATGATGATACTCTTCAGGTGACTGTGAAAGCAGCACATTTGTACATGGTGTAGTCTTAGGATTTGCTAGATTCATCTCCACACTTCTTATTACTTGAAAGAAGGTGCCTTGGTTCTTTACTTCTGTAATCAGGAGTTACTAGATGCAGGTGTTTGCGTATGGGCTCTCGGAGACCCGAGAAAAAGAACTGTACCCTGGTCTGTATGTTGGCTTTCTCTTTATAGCTGAACCTTAAATTTAAGAATATAATCAGTATGTGTAGAAGAGTGTAAGGGCAGTGAGTGTAAATCAGGGTCAGAATGAATATTCACTGGAACTGCAGGCTCCTGGGGCTTCCATGTAACATATGCGGAATGACCTTGTGTGGGAATGCCAGGGGAAAAGGAGGTGGGAATAAGGATAGTATCGGTGGGTTGTCTTTGGAGGTTGTGAGTTCTGGGATCTAGGCTAATTTGGAGGATTTGTGTGAATGTGAGGCCTTTATGTCCCTCCTTTGCAGCTCCTACTGCACAAGCAATAAACAGACCAGTGGCTTTTGGGTCCTAAGATGGCTGAAAAAAAACAAAACAAAAAAAAAAAATGGGAGTTGGCCAGGTTAAAATGGCCGCCAGAGAGGACGGGGAGGGAGAGACATAGGGCATGTCATATGCATCCAGGACAGGAATAGAGGGTATTGGTTTACGTAGACGTGGAGGGCATTGCTTTCTGATCAGCCTGGGAGAAACCAATTTCATAGATGGGGCAATATACATGTATTCACAGCTTCAGAATTACATTTATTTAATCCATCTCAATGATTTCCACTTCCCTTGACGTTCTATATTATACCTCAGCATCTTATAAAATCTTTTTGCTCAATATGACATCCTTTATCCACCTAATCTCCTTCCAGGGACAACCATTCCTGCCCCCCCTTGAGGAGAATTTTCCATACTATCAACATGCTTTTCACTTTTTCTCACCTACGAATTCCTTCATGCTAAACTTACTGGGTGCCGTCTAATTTGACCCCCGGTCTTCAAATCCAAAAACGAACACTCCTCTTTTTGCAAATTTGCAACATATTTTTCAGGCTTACCCCTATTACTTCTGCATCAGAACTGTCTATATTCACAGGAATATACAAACAAATAGATTTGACCTCAGTCAGCAACAAACCCACAGGATTGTCTACAGCAATACATACAGAAACGTTGAGTCTGAACACTTTGCATCAGAAAAAGAAACCGGAGTGTGTCACATAGCCAGTATCACGTGGGTGACAAGGAACTCCATTCACCTTTTGCAATACTCCAAACATCTAATCTGTCTACGGAGATTACAAGCTCCAAAGTCCGTTAACACTGCAGATACCTTATTAAGACAAAATGATCCAAACAAACCTATCACAGGTTGTTTTTTTTTCCCATTCTATTCTCAATGTACTACCTCAGTGTAGTACCTCAGACAATTAAAAACAGTTAAACTCTTAAGACCAGCAGAATTCAACTTCCAGCACTTTTTCCTTCTCTTTACATAGTTGTGTACAATAACGGAATGATTCAACACAGTTTACTTTCACTTTCACATTTTCACGGAACACATAAAACACACACATTTTTTTTCACATAATGCAGACGCTTGACCTGATTCAAAACTAGGACTTATCTCACGGAGATCAGTCATCAGGTGTCTGGACTCTGGCAGCCAAAAACTCCCCATCCCAAACAGAACACACCAGGGTATCAAAGCAAGATAATACATTTTCTCACTTTTATGGAGTTGCGCAGTCTCCTACTCTAGCTCCATGATGTCTTTTCTTTGCAACCTCAGACTGAGCCTTTGCATGTCTAGTTAACTTGTTATTCATTAATCATTAATCCATCCCGTGCTTGTCACTAAAGCTGTTTACCAGAGAGCGGAGTCCAATGAATCACCACTCATTCCTAGACCTTTCACTATTTCACTGCCACCATAACCCTCATGGTTATCTCCTGGCTAAGTGTATTACCCATTTCTGCCTGCCTTCCTCTGGTTGTCTTCCTTCGTGTCTTATCTAGTGTGGTACTACCCGTGGTCTCCTCCCCTGCCTTTCAACTGGCATCTCAAGCACCTCATAACTTGCCCAGTGACTACACCAATAGTCATGCCCCTAGTCCTACAACTTGCAGTACCTCCAAACTGACTTCAGTGCACTCTATCAGTTTTCAGGTGTGTGGACTCTCAAATGTTGAGATTTATGACTTGGCCAATGACTGCACCAACAGTCACATCACTAAATCCCCTAAAGCCTTGTGGTGAGGGACGGTATGTACCCTAAACTTATCTTTGCATATGTGTAGGTCTTATACATCAACCAGAGGGTAAAACAGAACAATCATAGGCAAGCTAGTAAAACAAAAGCTTTCTCAATACGTTCTAATACTATGTGGGGTAGTTAGTACACACAAACAGACAGAGAGCAAGAAGACAAAGATGACAAACTCATCCCCTTGTCTCGAGGTGGTGTCGCTCCTTATGGGTATACCGTTTTTGGGCGTCTCCTCGTATGATTCTGGCAAGCCAGTACAACAGGGGAGATAAGTCCTCACGGCAGACACCATAGGAAAACGTCCTACACCCTCAAGGCAGACTCATACATTCACACGGTAGTCATACAATAAACACTTAACAAAGTAACAGCACATAAAACTATCCAATCCAATATATATCATGTATCACTAGGATATTCTACGGTTCTTTGCCAAATAATATGGGCAGGATATATCAGGAAGATTGGCTATAACATACCTCAAGATCCGGCTACAGGATAGAAGGCAGTGGAGACACAGAAAGAAATTTGTAAGAAACTAAGGTTCTTACCCACACCGGTGTTTGAGTCTGTGTGTCCTCTGGTCCTCAGCCTGCAGGTGCCGGGTCTCAGGTATTAGGGTCTTCTCCTGTCTTCTCCTGTCCCATCTGGGGTGCCAAATTGTTAAGGTGGTCTAAGCCAGACCATTTAGATATATTGGAAGGTAGCCAAATTAGATGGTAAGACTGCAGTCTGAATGCAATTGACGCAGAGTCAATAATGAGCCTGGGTAAAATGCAAATGCCATACATCTTTATTACAGGGACCCATATTTATACATACATATGGGTAGGTGTGTTTAACCAAAGTTCATTATGAGCTAATGCATCGTATGATCATGTCCTAATATTATTCCTGACATCTGCTGTTTCGGTATAGATAAGTAATAGCTGATCAATATGTTTATTTCAGCAGAAAATTATGCTTTGCACGTAATTATCTTTATTACAGTAATATAATCATAGGTGTGCCTGGTACAAACTGGTATTTTATTCACTGAGAGTCTACAGGTCATCGTGACCAATTAAACTGTGTTAAGCATATTGAATCTTTATTAAGCAGTATTTTGTATTAACTTCTGAAATGGGGGTCTTACTGCCCTATCAAGGGGAATACAGCACCTTAACATCAAGGTGCAGTGCCCTTTGGTCACAGGTGAAAGAGAGGAAATGCAGAGTCTTATATTAGATTGAGTAACATTGACTCAGCAGCCCCTACCTTCATATTCCTGGGACTGTTTATATAGTAGGTCCATAGGGGGGTGGAGCCTAGCTGAGCGTGAGATGCGACGTGATTGACAGGACGACTGAGTGACAGTTAGTCAGTTAACAGTCAGTCAGTAAGGAGTGACAAGAAGAGACAAGAGTAAATTGATGACTGAAAGAAGGGCTAGAAATAACATAGGCCCGACGTCCTGAGTGAGGGTACCCCAAAAGAAAAGAAAGACACAGGAAAAGGGGTAACCCAGACGAAAGGGGACACTTTAGGTCTGGTGAGAGCCGGCTGAAGAGTTCAGGTCGACACCGGTATAACGGAACCGAGGAGGTTTGTCAGGTTTATCCCCAAACCATTGACCATTAACCTGGGATCTTAAATAAGAGGAGTCCCAGTACCCATCAAGAGTCTAACTACTAACCCCAAGCTGAGTTCACGACGCTGTTGCGGGATAGATAAAGAAACAGTGCAGCATCAGACCCCTGGGAAAACCAGTGACGAGACTAACGAGTGGGTTAAAGAGTGAGTCACAGAGCCCTCAGAGAAGGGACCGAGAAAGAGACAAAGAAAGGTTACCTCAGAGAGAGACTCTGTCATTAAATCTCCTCCGAAACTTGTGACCATTGGCCTTCTGGTAACCGAACTGTTTCTGCTGTGAACTTTTGGAAACAAACCAGATGCTAGTAAAAAGGACTTGTTTGAACTGATGTGGACTCGGTGTGTCATCTCTCCGCCGTTTGACAGGACTCTGCGACGTCAGAGAAGAAAGCAGCCATCACCACTCGGTCGCTTCCCTCCTGGTCAGCGACCTGCCGCCCTGAGGTAAAATAGCTCCACCTGTGGGGAGCTGAGAGATCTTAAGCTGCCGTCACCATCGCCTCAGAGGTCGGCCGCGGGCAGCGCTGGTATATCCCGCTTACCAGACACCACAGGTGGCGTCACATATATCCCCAAAATCATCCCTGTACCCCATTGCACAGCCGCAGAGTGAGCGCCCAGGGCACGAAGCCGGGACCGACCATCTGTGATAACCCCATCGAGAGTAAAGTATTCGTAGTCCCGGCGCCAGAGTACCCCCCTATCGAAAACCCTGATGGTCGACTGAGATGCACACCTTTAGAACCTGATAATGTAGGACTTAAATGAGACAAATAGGTTTTGATTCAAGTCTGCATTCACACAGGTGCAACAACAGTGTAGTAAAGTTCACACAAAATCCAATAAAGTGCAAGTAAGTGGTTGAAGTGATGTAATAAGTCTATAGCAGGACTCTCTTTAGATCTGGAAATAGTTCATACACAGATTAGACAAATCCAGAGCAGTCCTCAGTAACACAGCCGAGATTGCAGAGCAAAGTCTATAGGACTGCGTATACACTGGCAACAGGTGCTGGCACAAACCATAGTATACAGTTGAAACCAGAAGTTTATATACACTATCTAAAAAGACACATATGCATGTTTTTCTCACTATCTGACATGAAATCAGAAGAAATATTTCCCATTTTAGGTCAATTAAGATTACCAAAATTATTTATATTTACCAAATACCGGATTGAGTAGAGAGATTTAATGTAAGACATTTTTATTACTTTCTGCAAAGGCCAAAGTTTACATACACTAAGATTATTGAGGAAAGAAAATTATGTGGCAATACTGAAGCAACATCTCAAGACATCAGCCAGGAACTTTAACGCTTGGGCGCAAATGGGTCTTCCAGATGGATAATGACCCGAAGCATACTGCCAAACTGGTTACAAAGTGGCTTAAAGATAACAAAGTCAATGTTTTGGAGTGGCCATCAATAACCCTGATCTCAGTCCTATTGAAAATTTATGGGCAAAACTGAAAATGCAGGTGCGAGCAAGGCGACCTACAAACATGGTTCAGTTACACCAGTTCTGTCAGGAGGAAAGGAATAGGCCCAAATTCCTACCAACTATTGTGAGAAGCTTGTGGAAGGATATCCAAAACATTTGACCCAAGTCATACAGTTTAAGGGCAATGGTACCAAATACTAATAAAATGTTTGTAAACTTTTGACTTTGCAGAAAGTAATAAAAATGCCTTTAAAAATTCTCTCTCTGTCATTACTCTGGCATTTAGCATATATACATAATTTTGGTAGACCTAATTAACCTAAAACGAGAAAGCTTTATTCTGATTTCTTGTCAGATAGTGAGATAAACATGCACATGTGTCTTTTTAGACAGTGTATTTAAACTTCTGGTTTCAACTGTAAGTGCAAGCAAACTTGAGACCCTTCTTGAAGCATGTCCCTTGAAACAGAGTACAGACAAGTCCACCTGAGGAAAGGCCAGGAAACCACAGTGTATCCAGTGAGCCTGCTTCAATGCAGATTTGATGGGAATAGGTGTAGCAAGAGAGATCCAGAAACCAAGAGTGGAATCGGGAAGAGCCAGAAGAAATGAGCAACACCAATAGAGGAGCAAATTCGAGGGAGCTGCAAGGTAAGTAATCAAATACTCAGGCAAGGCATGAATGAAGCATTGGAACTTAAATAGGCAGACTGACAGGAAACACATGGTAAACATGAAGCAGCAAATGCCATCTTGACTAAGGCAACAAACTCAGAAAGTACAATGGAAAACCAGGAATCCGGACAGCTAGTCAGAGTTGTGTTGTGAATACAGTTTCCAGTTTGGGGCTCCCTCTTTTGGTCAGTGCAGACACCTGTGGAGGACTGGCAATCAGGTCGTTCAGATTGGGCCTATATAACTGAGTAGTTTCTCTTATTCCTTGCCGGTGCTCAATGCATCTCCTGTGTGCTAAGGACAATCTGAAACCAGTCCTTCTCGCTACCAAAACTCCTCTCAGATAAGTTGGTCTCTGTACCTCTGCTTATTGTTTCAACGTTCTTGTTTTTTCTGTTTTGATACAAATGCTTGATTCCTGATTTTGCCTGTGTGGAGTTCTTGGTGGAGTTAGATCATTCCCTGCTGGGAGTGTCTGTATAACTAGCTCCATGTTCTGCTATGTATTCTGTTTTGTCATGCTTGGTATTAAATTCAGTCCCTCATCTATATTAGTGGTTTTTGGATCCCAGTAACACCAAAGTACTGATATAGTGGGGGAGAGCCTGTGTGGGCTAAGGGCCTTTCCATATCAGGCGTGCTGAGATTTATTAGGGTTTTTACGGCTGCAGACAGTGCTCTTTCCTATCCTTTCCTATCTAGATAGTTTGGGCCTCATCTTTGCTGAATCTGTTTTCAAGCTATGTATTGTGTTTTCTTATATAATCGTAGTCTTTACATGTGAGGGGCTATCTATATCTTTGGGGATTGCTCTGAGGCAGATTAGCTTTTCTAATATTTCTCTCTGTAAGAATATTATTTAGTTCTCCGGCTTTGTCGAGGTGACTAGATCATCGTAGGCTTGCCCCACGGCTACTTCTAGTTGTGTGTTAGCATTAGGTCTGCAGTCTGTTAAGGTTCCAGCCACTCCGGTTACTTTTTGGGTTTCCGCATTTTTGTCCTTTTGATCCTCCTCGGTCACTGAATCATAACAGAGTTGATGAATGGATGGAGCTAAATATAGAACAATCGTGGAGGAAAACCTTTTAGAGGCTGCAAAAGACTTGAGATGTGGGAGTACGTTCATCTTCCAGCAGGACAACAACCCTAAAAATACAGCTAGAGCTACATTTGGATGGTTTAGATCAAAGCATATTCATGTGTTTGATTGGCCCAGTCAAAGTCCAGACCTATACCCTTAATTATGGCAAGACTTGAAAATTGATGTTCACAGATGATCTCCATCCAATATCATTGAGCTAGAGCTATTTTGAAAAGAAAAATGGGCAGAAATTTCAGCCCCTATATGTGCAAAGCTGGTAGAGACATGCCACAAAAGACTTACAGTAGATATTGCAGCAAAAGTTGGTCCTACAAAGAATGAACTCATGGGGCCTGAATACAAATGAACAATACAATTTTTTTTTATGTTTTTAAAATATTTAGAAAATGATGTATCATTTGCTTTACATTTCACAAATGCTTGCTATTGAGCGTTGGAATATCATATAACATGCCAATAATTTTAAATACATTTAAGTTTGAGGATGTAGCGTGAAAAAAGTAAATAGGATATCAATGATTTTTCAAAGCACTGTGCATATACAGTATACACTGGAGATCAAAATGAGAGAACAACACACAATTTCCTAAATGTTAAGGTCATTGTGTTGTCCTATGTGATTATATCCTAACATGAGTAAACTAGCAGTATTTTAAGCTTATTTCATAAATTGAATTTATTCTTAAGCACATAAAAAATGTAAAGGAGATAAATTCAAAAGAACACTGATCAAAATTATAGAACACTTTCCGATACCTGCAAGTTATTGGTGTTAATCTGGCACCTGGTGTTAATTTCCTTACATATCTGACAAACCCTATGTAACTGGCAGTCTAACTTTCTAGTTTGCACTGAGTTTGCAAAAATGGTGTGCCGTTCAAAAGTGACTGAAACCCTCCAGCAGCAGGTTGTCCAGATGAAGGGCAAACGGGTGAGTGACCCTATCAGCCACAGCAAGAGAAGTTGGTCATTCCAAATTTGTGATTTCAAGAATATTGCATCTTTACAACATCACAAACTCTTTCAAGTCCTCCAAGAAGGTTGGTCACCCTCGAAGTACAAATGCAAGTGAGGACAGGATAACGTGGAGAATCTCCATGGGTAATCGTTTCGACAATGCAGCTGCAATTGCTCGCCAGTTCAGCACTGAGCAAGGTAAGGATCTGTCTCATCATACAGTGTCACGATGTTTCAAAGCACTTTGACTGAAAGCCCAGTCTTCAGTTACCAAACCTTTCATTAGCAGAAAAACTGAAAATGCTAAACTCACCTTTGGTGAGGATCATGTTGTGTGGACACAGGAGAAGTGGTCCACAGTTCATTTTAGTACTGATAGCAAGTTTAAGTAATTTGGGTCTAATGGGAAACATTATGTTTGTTGACAAAATGGGGAAAGAGTACACCCAAAGTCTGTTAAGAAGTCAGTGAAAGGTAGTGGAGAAAGCGTCATGGTTTGGGGAATGTTTTCTGCAGCAGGAGATGGACCTTTCATACAGCTACATGGCCGAGTTAATGCAAGTGTGTATCAGAACCTTCTTCAACAACAGTTTGTTACTTACTTGTGTTCATCACTCAATCAGCCAGCAATTTCTGCGTTCAAATGATTTTTATTAGGTTTTGGAGTTAACAAATCTTGAAATCATGAGTTAGAAAATTTAAGGACATATAGATAGTAATAACAAGGTTAAGAAAATTCACATATTTTGTTCCCCCAGTTTTAGTGTTGATACATCAAGCAGTATATTTTGTTGGTCAAATCAATTGCTTATGAATAGAGATGAGCCACCCCGTAGTGTTCGAGTTCGGTTCGTCGAACGGAGGACAAGTTTGTCGAACGTTCGACGAACCAATTCGAACCCCATTGAAAACAATGGGAAGCAAACACAAACACATAAAAACACATTATACATGTACACATACAGTTAATAAACATTGCCATTACACTTACAGGTCCCCGCGACGCGTCCTGCACTCCATCTCCCACCGCTTTTCCTTCCAATAATCGCTGCATCCTCCCGGTAACCAGCACTGATGATAGGACCTTCGGTGACGTCGTCATAGCCATGTGACCAGTCACGTGTCTATTATCTCATTGGCTACAGACTGGTCACATGGCTAGATGTCATGCTAGGTTCCGTCAGTGCATCTCTCCGGTACGCAGTGCTCCGTGTACCGGCAAGATGCTCTGGCACATGGTCGGCTTCCCCGTTCCTGCATATGGGCTCTCTTTACAGAGTCAGCTCACATGCAAGGACTGGCTGCCACAGCCGGTGAATTGCGGCACCGGAAATCACGTGATCGGAGCACCGTTGTTATAGTAACTAGAGATGAGCAATGTTCACTAATTTCATGTTCGAGTGATTTTGGGGGGTGCTCGAGATCGAACTCGAACGCAATCTTTTTGCTAAAAGCTCCACAGCTCGAGTTACGTTCGATAACGGTTCGATCAGCAAAAAGCCTAGCTAGTTACTAGCTGGCTTTTCACGGTAATAGTGTGAGTCACTCTGTGATTCACACTATTATCAAATTTCAGCGTATAGTGTGCGGGGGGACGCGTTTAGATCTATGCTGCTGGGAGAATGGTGATCGCCATTTTTTTTTTTTTCTAAGTGTGCATGCAGTGGGGCGGGTCAGCATGTCAACCAATCCCAGACAAACACACACCTAAGTGGACTTTTTGCCAGACAAGCAAGGGCATGTGTCATAGGCTGTGAATGTCACATGTCCTTGCATTATAAATACGGCCATTTTCCCTCACGGCGCCATTATCTGCCTTCTGCGTGTGGGTGACAGTCACCGCTCATGCAGCTCCTGTCGCCGCTCCTGCTGTGTACGCTACACACACAGCGCTGTACAGATTAGGGACAGACGTTTATTTCAGCCCTTTTCAGGGCTGATTTCCTGGAGCTCAGAGCCATAGTGTTACGGTTGCTGCGAGCACTGGAGACTATGTCCAGATTTCTTGCTACTGCACATGTGCGAGCGCTGGAGACTAAGTCCAGATTTCTTGCTACTGCACATGTGCGAGCGCTGGAGACTAAGTCCAGATTTCTTGCTACTGCACATGTGCGAGCGCCGGAGACTAAGTCCTATCTTGGAGCCATTGCACATGTGCGGGTGACATCATCGCTGACACGAGGTCACATGTCTCTGACACCTTCTATGCCGATTGGTCGCTGGTCATGTGCTTGTGACGCCTTGCTCGGTGATAGGCCAGCATGACGTCACTCCTGTCGTTCTGGCAGCGGATTGGCTCTGGTGTCCTCCATCTTGGATGAGGCACAGAGTCTATATAAGACCCTGACACATGCCGCATGGCGCTCAGTCTTCTTGGTTCATGCATAAGAGTAGACGCTCTGTGCGCGTTCCTCTAGGCATTCCTCTGTCTATGCTAGGTGAGCGCTACCGGCAGGGTAGCGTTCTTATACCTTACAGCTTCGGCTGCTGTCCGTATCCTTACCTCTTAGGGGAGCGGACATAGGCAGGTGCCTGAGGCACATGGTCTGGCTGGGCCTTGTGATTCGACTCGTAGGTGGACGTTGCCGCTAGGGTAACGTTCCTTATACTGCGTCTGGCAGTTGTTCGTATCCTCGCACACTAGGGGAGTGAACAGAGGTAGGAGCTTTGTGCGGCTTACGCTGCTGTTCGTCTCTTTTGCACCACTAGAAGAGCGGACCTAGGCAGGTGCCATATCTAGTGGTTCGTGTCCTCGCACACTAGTGGAGCGAACGCAGGTAGGAGCTTTGTGCGGCTTACGCTGCTGTTCGTCTCTTTTGCACCACTAGAAGAGCGGACCTAGGTAGGTGCCATTTCGCACACATTGCCTTTGTCTCTGTGATTATTAACAGAGATCATTCCACACACCCTCCAAGTAAGGGAGGAATTGCTTTACTTATTATATCCTTCTGTGAGTTAACAGAGGTATTGCACTTGGCCATAGTCTGCAGCAAAGTCTTTGCACGGTGGACCCTGACTGTCTGATACTCCTTTAGGTTATTATCAGACAGCCCCCCCGTAACATTAGGACTGAGCCAAGGGTCTGGCAGTTATGGCAGAATATCAGCAGTTACACCGTTACATACAAGTACTTGAGTCACGGCTCAAGAGTATAGAGGATAAACCTCAGACCATGGTGACAGCTGCACATGATCCTCGACTTGCTCTGCCAAACAGATATTCTGGCGATGCCAGATCATGTCGTGGTTTCATTAGTCAGTGTCAGATACACCTAGAGGTCAACTCTTCTCGCTTCTCTACGGAGAGGTCCAGAGTAGGCTTTATCATCTCCTTACTTCAGGACAAAGCCTTAGAATGGGCGACTCCCCTATGGGAGCGCTCTGATGTGGTTACTCTGAGACATCAAGACTTTCTTGATGCTCTTAAGGCGGTATTCATGGGTCCGCAGGTTACCCATGATGCGGCCCTGAGACTGTTAGATCTATCTCAGGGTTCGTTATCCACTAGTTCTTATGCCATTGCTTTTAGAACTCTGGTGGCAGAACTAGATTGGCCAGAGAAGGTGTTGATTTCTATCTTCTGGAGAGGGTTGGCAGGATATGTCAAGGATGCTCTTGCTACTCGTGAGGTCCCTGCTTCTCTGGAGGACTTGATCACAGTAGCAACGAGGATCGATGTACGCCATAAGGAACGTAGACTCGAGGTCTCTTCCTCACGCCCTAAGCATCGGGCTATTCCAGTTGTTGAGGGTCCACTACCATCTTCCTCAGCATCTGAAACATCTCCCACTCCTATGGAGTTAGGTCATACGTCCTCCAGACTACGCAAGTCTGGTCCTCCTATATGTTACGTATGTCGTCAGGCTGGGCACTATGCCAACAAGTGTCCTAGTCGTCAGGGAAACTCCCTGGCCTAGTAACCATTAGAGGGGGGTTACTAGAGACGTCTTCTGCACCCTCTAAGTGTTGTATACCAGGTCAGCTCTCGTTATCTGAGAATACATGGCCTATTATGGCTTTTGTGGATTCCGGAGCTGACGGGACTTTTGTGTCCTCAGGATTTGTAAAGGGACACAATATTCCCTCTATCATGTTAGAGGCGCCTATTCCTGTCCGTGTTGTTAATGGAACTATGTTGTCTGACTCCATTACATTGAGGACAGTTCCCTTGCGCCTTTCCCTGTCTCAGGGTCACATAGAGGAGATTTCTTTTCTTGTTTTGCCTGAGGGTATAGACGACGTCCTTCTGGGCCTTCCATGGCTTCGGACTCATGCTCCTCACATTGACTGGGAGTCTGACAGCATTATTAGTTGGGGTTCGAAATGTCAGTCCCGATGTCTTCCCTTACCACCTAAGGTTGTTGCGGTTGCATCAACTGATCTCTCTCCCATACCTACACCCTATTTTGATTTCGCTGACGTGTTCTCCAAACAGGGTGCTGAGGTTCTTCCACCCCATAGGCCGTATGACTGTGCCATAGACCTTATCCCAGGTTCGGTTCCACCTAAAGGCAGGGTTTACCCCCTGTCGATACCTGAGTCGGAGGCCATGTCGACCTATATAAGAGAGAGTTTAGAGAAGGGGTTCATTCGTAAGTCTGTCTTTCCCGCGGGAGCTGGGTTTTTCTTTGTTCGGAAGAAAGAGGGTGATTTGCGTCCCTGCATAGATTACAGGGGTCTCAACGCAATCACAATAAAGAACAAATACCCATTACCTTTAATTTCGGAGCTCTTTGACAGACTGAGAGGAGCTCAAGTTTTTACGAAGTTGGATCTGCGGGGTGCGTATAACTTGGTACGAATTCGAAAGGGTGACGAATGGAAGACCGCTTTTAACACCCGAGACGGTCACTATGAATACCTCGTCATGCCTTTTGGGTTATGTAATGCACCCGCAGTATTTCAGGACTTCGTAAACGATGTGTTCAGGGATTTACTGTTATCCTCAGTAGTGGTGTATCTGGTCGACATCCTGATTTTTTCTCCTGATCTGGAGACTCATCGTCAGGATG
Organism: Anomaloglossus baeobatrachus; assembly: GCF_048569485.1. NCBI lineage: Eukaryota > Metazoa > Chordata > Amphibia > Anura > Aromobatidae > Anomaloglossus > Anomaloglossus baeobatrachus. The sequence goes on from NC_134359.1 coordinate 160,705,373, forward strand.
TCGTTCGTGTCCTTTCCCGTTTAAGGGAGCACTCATTGTTTGCTAAACTCGAGAAATGTGTATTCGAGCAGTCCTCATTACCTTTTTTGGGTTACATTATCTCACAAGAGGGCCTGGCTATGGATCCTGCGAAGCTCTCTGCTGTCCTGCAATGGTCCGAACCTCATTCCTTGAAGGCGGTGCAACGCTTCTTAGGATTCATAAATTATTACAGGCAGTTCATACCCCATTTTTCTACTTTAGTGGCCCCTTTGGTGGCCTTGACTAAGAAAGGTGCTAATCCCAAAGCCTGGTCTACTGAGACATCTCAGGCTTTTGAGGCAGTAAAAAGACACTTTTCAACTGCTCCCGTTCTTCAAAGACCCGATGAGAGTAAGCCCTTCCTCTTAGAGGTTGATGCCTCTTCAGTGGGTGCTGGTGCGGTCTTGTATCAAAAGAACGGTGCAGGTAGAAAAAGGCCGTGTTTCTTCTTTGCTAAAACCTTTTCACCGGCAGAGAGAAACTATACCATTGGGGATAGGGAACTGCTCGCCTTGAGATTAGCCTTGGAGGAGTGGCGTCACTTGCTGGAAGGAGCGAAACATCCTTTCCAGGTCTATACAGACCATAAGAATCTGACGTACTTACAAACCGCTCAGCGTCTGAATCCTCGCCAAGCCCGCTGGTCCTTGTTTTTCTCCCGCTTTCACTTCTCCATCAACTATCTGTCTGGGAGTAAGAATAACAAGGCAGACGCCCTGTCTCGCTCTATGCTTTCTACCCAGGAAGAGATTGACGAACCTCGTCTTATCCTTCCCTCCAGGGTTTTTCATACGCTCTTCCCTGTGACGTTAGACCAAATCCCACCGGGCAAGACCTTTGTTCCGCCTGATCGACAGAATGATATACTGTCATGGGCCCACACCTCAAAGGTGGGTGGGCATTTTGGTATTAGGCGGACACGAGAGTTACTGGAGAGGTGGTATTGGTGGCCACACTTAGCCAGCCACGTCAAGAGATATGTCGGTTCCTGCTACTCGTGTGCTCGCAACCGTCCATTACGGCAGAGACCGGCTGGGCTCTTGCATCCTTTACCGGTGCCAGATAGACCATGGGAGGTGGTAGGCATGGACTTTGTGGGTGATCTTCCATGTTCACAGGGACATAGATTTGTGTGGGTCATTACGGACCATTTCTCCCGGATGGTTCATCTCGTACCGTTATCGAGACTCCCATCTTCCAGGGTACTAGCCAAACTATTCCTCAAGCATGTCTTTAGGCTTCACGGGATGCCAGATCGTATCATTTGTGATAGAGGCCCGCAATTTACTTCCAATTTCTGGCGAGATCTTTGTAGCCTTCTGCAAATTGAGTTGAATCTCTCTTCGGCATACCATCCGGAGACCAATGGTTTGGTTGAACGTACCAATCAATCTATGATTATATACCTTCGACACTTTGTTCCTGAGAACCACGATAACTGGTCCTCCCTCCTACCCTGGGCAGAATTTGCCCTTAACAATTCGCTGGCTGAGGCCACTGGGCAGACACCGTTCGTACTCAATAATGGGCAACACCCTAGGGTACTGGTACCGTTTCTCGCTGCTGCACCTCCTCCTCTTGTGGCCGACTGGGCAACTAATGCCAGAGAGGTTTGGGATCAGACTCAAGAGTCGATCCAAGCAGCTAAGGACCGTATGAAGACGGTGTCCGATCGGTTTCGTCGCCCGGCTCCTGTCTTTTCTCCAGGGGACTTTGTGTGGCTCTCTGCAAAACACGTGAAACTTAGAGTGAGCTCTGTCAAATTTGCTCCTCGCTTCCTGGGTCCTTATGAGGTTCTTCGACAGGTAAATCCTGTAGTCTACCAATTGAAGTTACCTGTCCATCTTAGGATTCATGACAAATTCCATGTCTCACTGCTAAAGCCGGCTATTTTACCTCACGCTCGTGAAGTGCACTCTCCTGCCTCTGATTCCTCTCGCTCTAGCTATGAGGTACGAGCCATAGTTGGTTCTAAGATGGTTAGAGGGCGCAGGTTCTTCTTGATAGATTGGGAGGGCTATGGCCCGGAACATCGCTCTTGGGAGCCTGAGGAGGCTGTCCATGCTCCCGACTTAGTTGCCGATTACCTGCATCACCGGGAGGGGGGCCCTTGAGGGGGAGGTACTGTTACGGTTGCTGCGAGCACTGGAGACTATGTCCAGATTTCTTGCTACTGCACATGTGCGAGCACCGGAGACTAAGTCCTATCTTGGAGCCATTGCACATGTGCGGGTGACATCATCGCTGACACGAGGTCACATGTCTCTGACACCTTCTATGCCGATTGGTCGCTGGTCATGTGCTTGTGACGCCTTGCTCGGTGATAGGCCAGCATGACGTCACTCCTGTCGTTCTGGCAGCGGATTGGCTCTGGTGTCCTCCATCTTGGATGAGGCACAGAGTCTATATAAGACCCTGACACACGCCGCGTGGCGCTCAGTCCTTTTGGTTCATGCATAAGAGTAGACGCTCTGTGCGCGTTCCTCTAGGCATTCCTCTGTCTATGCTAGGTGAGCGCTACCGGCAGGGTAGCGTTCTTATACCTTACAGCTTCGGCTGCTGTCCGTATCCTTACCTCTTAGGGGAGCGGACATAGGCAGGTGCCTGAGGCACATGGTCTGGCTGGGCCTTGTGATTCGACTCGTAGGTGGACGTTGCCGCTAGGGTAACGTTCCTTATACTGCGTCTGGCAGTTGTTCGTATCCTCGCACACTAGGGGAGCGAACAGAGGTAGGAGCTTTGTGCGGCTTACGCTGCTGTTCGTCTCTTTTGCACCACTAGAAGAGCGGACCTAGGCAGGTGCCATATCTAGTGGTTCGTGTCCTCGCACACTAGTGGAGCGAACGCAGGTAGGAGCTTTGTGCGGCTTACGCTGCTGTTCGTCTCTTTTGCACCACTAGAAGAGCGGACCTAGGTAGGTGCCATTTCGCACACATTGCCTTTGTCTCTGTGATTATTAACAGAGATCATTCCACACACCCTCCAAGTAAGGGAGGAATTGCTTTACTTACTTATTATATCCTTCTGTGAGTTAACAGAGGTATTGCACTCTGCCATAGTCTGCAGCAAAGTCTTTGCACGGTGGACCCTGACTGTCTGATACTCCTTTAGGTTATTATCAGACAGCCCCCCGTAACACATAGCTGACAGGCAGGTCCGTGGAAACGCTGTATACAGCTTTAGATAGCGTCTGTGTACCTAAGCTCAGGGAATTCCTTGCTGCATTTCATCATTAGGAGAGATAGAAAGTGAGGCTTCCTTTCCTGTCCACTGACCCACAGAACCCAGACACTGTACCCACCTGCCCACTTTTGCTACGCTATTTTTATAGCAAACAGTGCTGAAACTTAGTGGCATCCAAACAGTGTCTGCTATACTCCATTAGTGTACCACTGGTGCCAAGCAAGTTCCAGCACCTCTGCATTCTACCCTCCTGCCCATATTTGCTACGCTATTTTAATAGCAAACAGTGCTGAAAATTAGTGGCATCCACAAAGTGTCTGCTATACTAATTTAGTGTCCCACTTGTGCCAAGCAAGTCCCACCACCTCTGCATTCTACCCTCATTCACATTTTGCTACGCTATTTTTATAGCAAAAAGTGCTGAAACTTAGTGGAATCCACAAAGTGTCTGCTATACTATTTAGTGTCCCACTTGTGCCAAGCAAGTCCCACCACCTCTGCATTCTACCTTCATGCACATTTTGCTCCGTTTTTTTTATAGCAAACAGTGCTGAAACTTAGTGGCATCCACAAAGTGTCTGCTATACTAATTTAGTGTCCCACTTGTGCAAGCAAGTCCCACCACCTCTGCATTCTACACTCATGCACATTTTGCTATGCTATTTTTTTAGCAAAAAGTGCTGAAACTTAGTGGCATCCACAAAGTGTCTGCTATGCTAATTTAGTGTCCCACTTGTGCCAAGCAAGTCCCACCACCTCTGCATTCTACCCTCATGCACATTTTGCTACGCTATTTTTATAGCAAACAGTACTGAAACTTAGTGGCATCCAAACAGTGGCTGCTATACGAAATTAGTGTCCCGCTGGTGCCAAGCAAATTCCAATACCTCTGCATTCGACCCTCCTGCACATTCGGCTACGCAATTTTTATAGCAAACAGTGCTGAAACTTAGTGGCATCCAAACAGTCTCTACTATACTAAATTAATGTCCCACTGGTGCCAAGCAAGTTCCACCACCTCTGCATTCTACCCTCATGCACATTTTGCTACGCTATTTTAATAGCAAACAGTGCTGCCAGTTTTAGGGCCATAGTTGCATTGTCAGGGATAGTCAGTGTTGGTTGTTCAGCTGTTAATACAGCTAGACCACCTCTGCAATCTACACCCCCTCTCAATTTTTGCTACCACATTTTAAGTGGCTAATCTTATCGCTAAAAAAATGAGTGGCAAAAGGACAGATGCTGGTGGAAAGTGAAACAGGCATGATGGAAAAGGAAAAAAAAGTTTGTGTCCGTGGGAAAGTTGGCAAAGCTACATTAACATCTGCTGAAGATAGGCCATCTATCAGCAAAAGTAAGATGTCAACTACTTTCCGTGGACAATCCCATGTGCTCCCTTTTTTACGGACCCAAAAAACTGTAAGAAAGGTAGATGATGCACAAAAAAAGAACATGCTTGAATGGATCTCAAGTGCTCCAACAAGTGCCCTCTCCCCCACCTCAACTACCACATTAAAAAAACCAGTCCTCTGAGTTGTCATCCCAATCGCACTTGCTTTCTCCCAGCTCTCATGTCTCCACCTGCCCTGCACAGTATGGTGTAACAGAGATGGCTGAGTCTGCAGAGCTGTTCAGTCACACTATAGCCTGGGAATCAGAGGTCTGCTCCCAATCTACAGTGAGTACAGACCAGGAAATGGTCTGCAGTGATGCCCAGAAGCTTCGTGACTCAGATTCTGTCCCTGATGACCAAGTTTCTGAGCATAATGTTGACCCTCATTCACAAACTGTAACATCTGTTGGTGGAGACAATGAGGAACATATTGATGACGATGAGACGCAGATACCAGATTGTGATGACAACTTAAATATTCGGTCACGGCAGGAAGAGGCTAGGTCTGAGGGCAGGGGAGTGTAAATGCAACGCTTGATGATGAAATTTTACATCTCACTTACTATCAACCCACAGTCAGGCACTTGAGGAGGTCAACAGAGGCGGTGGAGGAGGATGCAAATGACGATGAAGTTACCTTGCGCCTTCCTGGACAGAGTCGGAGTACTAGTAGCACATCTACAACTGCATCCTCAGCCACCACTGTGCCTCTGAGCACAAGTCGGGGTGGCTCTGCAGGTCGCATGTCCTCTAAGCCTTGCCTAGCCTGGTCCTATTTTTACCTGTGATCTGTAGAATTTGTCAGGAATCTATAAGTAGAGGCAAAAACCTCACCAGTTTTTCAACCTCTTCCATAAATCGTCACATGAACACCAAGCATAATTCCCAGTGGAAAGCTCACTGTGCTGCAATGCGGGATAGCGTAGCGGGCCAACCACCGCCTGCCCCTTCCAGTGCATCCACACACTCTTCATCTTCTAGGACTGTGGGGACAGCTGTCACACCTGGTTTTCCACGCACACCTTCCACCACTGTAACCGCAACAGGCAGTTTGCTTGGTAGGTCGTCAGTTGGTTTGGAAGGGGAAACAAGTGTGGGTGTACAGCTCTCTCAGACATCGATAGCACCAAATTCAGATGAAAGCAACATCATGTATCTGCCTGCACTTTCCTCACAAACCTGCGTTTTTCCAGGGACACACTACTCACCACCGTCTCCACACAGCAGCCAGATCTCTGTCCCTCAGATGTGGACAAATAAACGGCCATTTCCTCCTACCCATGACAATGCTAAGAGGTTGACTTTATCCCTCTGTAAGCTCTTGGCTACAGAAATGCTGCCTTTCCGCCTGGTGGACAGACAGGATTTTCGAGACCTTATGTCCGTTGCTGTGCCCCAGTACCAGATGCGCAGTCGCCACTACTTCTCTAAGAAAGGTGTGCCTGCGCTACACCAGCATGTCGCACACAACATCACCGCTTCCTTGAGAAACTCTGTGTGGGAACGGGTACATTTCACCACCGATACTTGGACCAGTAAGCATGGACAGGGACGTTACATGTCACTGACTGGGCACTGGGTAACTATGGTGATAGATGGAGAAGGGTCTGCTGAACAAGTCTTGCCGTCCCCACGACTTGTGCGTCAATCCTCTGTATGTAGAAGTTCCTCCACTGCTTCTCCCTCCTCAACCTCATCTGGGTCCTCCACCTCCGCCCCAAGCCTGCCCGGTGAGGCCACCAGCGTTGTAACTGCGCACAAGGAATCACGCACACCTCCTTACTATGCTGGCAGCAGAGCACAACGGCATCAGGCGGTCTTTAGCTTGAAATGTCTTGGAAATAAGAGTCACACAGCGGCTGAGTTGTGGGCAGCTCTGCGGTCCGAGTTTCGTAAATGGTTGTGTCCACTCAACTTGCAGCCAGGTAAGGCCATGTGCGACAATGCTGCAAACCTGGGTGCGGCCCTTCGCCTGGGCAAGGTGACACACGTGCCTTGTATAGCTCACCTGTTGAACCTTGTTGTACAGCAATTTTTAACACACTATCCCGGTCTAGATGGCCTTCTGCACAGGGCACGAAAACTGTCTGCTCACTTCCGCCGTTCAACCGCCGCAGCTGACCGACTTGCATCGCTCCAGAAGTCTTTCGGCCTGCTGGTTCATCGCCTGAAATGCGATGTGCCGACATGCTGGAATTCGACTCTCGACATGTTACAGCGACTGTGGCAGCACCGCCGAGCACTGGCGCAATACATTATGACGTATAGCCTGGGCCAACGAGATGCAGAGGTAGGGCAGATCACCCTGATGGATTGGTCTCAGATCAAGGACCTATGCACCCTTCTGCACAGTTTCGACATGGCGACAAATATGTTTAGCGCTGACAATGCCATTATCAGCATGACAATTCCAGTCATTTTAATGCTGGAGCACATGCTAAACACTATTCGGAGTCAGGGGTTGGGACAACAAGAAGGGGAGGAAGTACAGAAGGATTCATATGCGCAAGGGATAACAACATCACCAAGGTCCAGATGTTCATCATCACCAAGGCGGCAGGCATGGGACAATGGGGGAGAGGGATTAACAAGGGCGCATGGTAGCAGGCAAAATGTTGAGGAAGGTACAGGAGAACATGAAGAAATGGAGGACGAACTGTCTATGGACATGGAAGACTCAGCAGATGAGGGAGACCTTGGTCAAATTTCAGTTGAAAGAGGTTGGGGGGAGATGTCAGAGGAAGAAAAACCGGTTAGCATCTCTATGTCACAAACACAGCAAGGACTTGGTCTGCATGGATGCGCAAGACACATGAGCGCCTTCTTGCTGCACTACCTACAACATGACCCTCGGATTGTCAAAATTAGAAGTGATGATGACTACTGGGTTGCCACACTATTAGATCCCCGGTACAAGTCCAAGTGTTGTGAAATAATTCCAGCCATAGAAAGGGACGCACGTATGCAGGAGTATCAGCAGAAGCTGTTACTCAATCTTAGCTCGACTTTTCCACCAAACACCAGTGGTGCACGGAGTGAATCTCCCAGTTGTAACTTGACAAACATGAGACTGTCTCGTCATCAACAGTCTAACCGTACCAGCAGCACTGTATCTGTTGCTGGTAACAGCAATTTTATTGAATCGTTTTATAATTTTTTTAGATCATCCTTTGAAAGGCCAACAGAGACAAGAAGTCTGACACTTAATCAACGGCTGCAGAGGATGATACAGGATTATCTCCAAATGAACATCGATGCCTTGACTTTGCAACTGGAGTCTTGCTCATTTTGGGCTTCAAATCTTGAAAAATGGCCTGAGCACTCCACTTACACCTTGGAGATCTTGTTGTGTCCAGCTGCCAGCGTTGTGTCAGAACGTGTCTTCAGTGCTGCTGGGTGTGTGCTGACAGATAAGCGCATGCGTCTGACCAGTGACAATGTGGACAGACTAACGTTTATCAAGATGAACAAGTCATGGATCCGCAAGGACTTTACTACCCCTGTGTCATACTGGGGAGAGTAAAGGCTCGTGAATTTTGAATGTGCTTGATGCAAATGTACCTGTCAAGTTTGCAACTGGGGCACAAGTGATGCCACTGAAGGGGTGTCTGTGTGGCCCAATTTTTGGAAAAAAGCGCAATTCTGCTTGGAGTCCCCCTGCTGTGTTTTTAAAAATGAGCCAAGATGAATAAATCATGGTTCAGCAAAGACTGTGTCATCCTGAGGACGGTTAAGGATGGCGTATTTTTGAATGTGCTTGATGCAAATCTACCTGTGAAGTATACAACTGGGGCACAAGTGATGCCACTGAAGTGGTGTCTGTGGGGCCCAATTTTTGGAAATAAAGGAAACTGTGCTTGGAGTCCGCTTGCTTGCATTGCTTTTAAAAATGATCCAAGATGAACAGATCTGTGATAAGCAAAAACTTTGCTACCTACCCCTGTGTCATCCTGAGGACAGTTAAGGCTGGCGTATTTTGGAATGTGCTTGATGCAAATCTACCTGTGAAGTGTACAACAGGGGCACAAGTGATGCCACTGAAGTAGTGTCTGTGGGGCCCAATTTTTGGAAAAAAAGGGCGACTCTGCTTTGAGTCCCCCTGCTGTGTTTTTAAAAACAAGCCAAGATGAACAAGTCATGGTTCAGCAAAGACTTAGCTACCTAGGCCGGTGTCATCCTGGGTACAGCTAAGGCTGGCGTATTTTTGAATGTGCTTGATGCAAATCTACCTGTCAAGTTTGCAAATGGGGCACAAGTGATGCCACTCAAAGGGGTGTCTGTGTGGCCCAATTTTTGGAAAAAAGGGAGACTCTGCTTAGAGGAACCCTTGCTGTGTTTTTAAAAATGATCCAAGATGAACAGATCTGGGATCAGCAAAAACTTTGCTACCTACCCTGGTGTAATCCTGGGGACAGTTAAGGCTGGCGTATTTTGGAATGTGCTTGATGTAAACCTACCTGTCAAGTTTGCAAATGGGGCACAAGTAATGCCACTTGAAGTGGTGTCTGTGGGGCCCAATATTGGGAAATAAAGGAAACTGTGCTTGGAGTCCGCTTGCTTGCATTGCTTTTAAAACTGATCCAAGAAGAACAGATCTGGGATCAGCAAAGACTTTTCTACCTACCTCGGTGTCATCCTGGGGACAGTTAAGGCTGGCGTATTTTGGAATGTGCTTAATGCAAATCTACCTGTGAAGTGTACAACAGGGGCACAAGTGATGCCACTGAAGTGGTGTCTGTGGGGCCCAATTTTTGGAAAAAAGGGAGACTCCGCTTGGAGTAACTCTTGCTGTGTTTTTAAAAACGAGCCAAGATGAACAAGTCATGGTTCAGCAAAGACTTTGCTACCTAGCCCCGGTGTCATCCTGGGGACAACTAAGGCTGGCGTATTTTTGAATGTGCTTGATGCAAATCTACCTGTGAAGTGTACAACAGGGGCACAAGTGCTGCCACTGAAGGGGTGTCTGTGTGGTCAAATTTTTGGAATAAAAAGGGAGACTCTGCTTGGAGTCCGCTTGCTGTGTTTTACATGATTTTAGAAGGGCATGCAATGCCTATATCTGTGCCTCGTCCTCTTTTTTTCCTCGTCCAGCTGTTTTGTTTTCGGAGGAGTATATGTCCTTGTCACTTTCCCATGTGTTTTTGTTGTCTTGGGAGTTGTTTGTCACCTTTTGGACACCTTTGAGGGTGTTTTCCAGCTGTTTTTAGGTGTTTGTGATTGCCTCCCATTGTTTCCTAGGGAGTTTGAGAGGTCCGTCAAACGGTTCATTGAACAGTTCGTCGAAAGGGGCACCGTTCGATGAACTGAACCGAACTCGAACTCTAGGGGGGTGGCTCATCTCTAATAGTAACCCGCCTGTCAGCGGTGACGTCACCGCTTACAGCCCGCAGCCTCTGCTCACTCACTGAGTAATTAGACTGCACGGGAGCAGCAGCATCTTCCTCCCATGCAGTGCTGTCTGATGTAGCAGAGCTGCATGGGTTGAAGGAGAAAGAAGACAGAAGACCAGGATCGTGGAGGAGTGAGAGGGAGTAATAAACATGGAGTCTCTAAGTGTGTCTGTGTATTTATTTCTATTAAAGTATTTTTCTCTGTGTGGTGTCTTTTCTTAAGCCTTTATTGGAGATTCTTAATGGCCGGGTCAAACTTGCTTGACAATAAGAATCTCTGGCTTAATACTAGCTAGTAAAACAAAGCTAGCATTAACCCATTATTACCCAGTGAGCCACCCATCTACCACGGCAGCTGGAAGAGTTGGATACAGCGCAAGATGATGGCGCTTCTATGAAAGCACCATTTTCTGGGGCGGCTGCAAACTGCAATTCGCAGCAGAGGGGCCCAGAAACCTCGGGCCAACCTGTTCAATCCCCAGCTGCCTAGTTGTACCTGGCTGGACGGCGAAGCCCTTGTGGTTTTTTTTTTAATTATTTCATGAAATTCATGCAATATTTAAAAAAAGGGCTTCCCTATATTTTAAGTTCCCAGCCGGGTACAAATAGGCAGCTGGGGGTTGGGGGCAGCCCGTACCTGCCTGCTGTACCTGGCTAGCATACAAAAATATGGCCAAGTCCATGTCATTTTTTCTTTTAGTTTTTTGGCAAGAAAAATAAAAAATGCTTCCCTGGATTTTCCATTGCCAGTGAAGGTAACACCAAGCAGTGGGAGTTAGCAGCCAGTATCTGCTTGGATTACCCTTAGCTAGCAATACAAAAAAGTGAAGCGGGAGCCCACATATATTTTTTAATTATTTATTTAAATAACTAAAAAAAAAAATGGGCTTCCCTGTATTTTGATTGCCTGACATCACAGTACTGTAAAAATAAATGATTAAAAAAAATGACGTAGCACTTCGCGTTTTTGATTCTCAGCGCAGATAAAGCAGACAGCTATGGGTTGCGACCCCCATCTGCCTGGCGTTACCTTGGCTGGCAATCAAAATACAGGGAAGCCCATTAATGTTTTTTTATTTAAAAAAATAGTAAAAAAAAAAACATGACGTGGGGTCCACCCATTTTTGATAGTCAGCTAGGGTAAAGCAGACGGCTGTAGCCTGAAAACCACAGCTGGCAGCTTTACCGTGGTTGGTGATCCAATGTGGAGGTCACCCTAGACTTTTTTTATAATTATTTTATAAATAATAATAATTACAAAAAAATTAGGGTCCCCATCAAATTGGATCACCAGCCAAGGTAAAGCAGACAGCTGTGGTCTGGTATTCTCAGGGTGGGAAGGTCCATAATTATTGGCCCTTTACAGCCTAAAAATAGCAGGCCGCAGGCGCCCCAGAAGTGGCGCATCCACTAGATGCGCCAATCCTGGCGCTTCACCCCAGCTCATCCCGCGCCCTGGTGCTGTGGCAAACGGGGTAATAAATGGGGTTGATATTAGCTGTAAGGTCACCTGACATCAAGCTCAGCAGTTTGTGATGTCATGGTGTCTATCAGATACCCGACATTACAAACTGTCAGTACTAACAAAAAAAATAGACAACAAAAAAAATTGTATTTGAAAAAACACTCCCCAAAACATTCCCTCTTTCACCAATTTATTGTGAGGAAAAGAAATAAGGGGGGCCCACGACGACTCTGGACCGTCTAGAATATAGGGGGACACGCTCAGGGAACGTATCCCCCATTTTCTAGGAGTGCAGACCCTCCATGTGAGGAGTGTGGGTGCAATGAATCTGCACCCACTCTCCCCGGGTCCACAGCAGCAGAGTCCATGTCGTAACTGTTGCTACCAAAGCTGCAATGCCCTGCTCATGAGGTAAGGGCATGCCTAATCAGGAGAACTATTCTACATTTCCAAGTATTGGTATTTGCTGATATTATTACTATTCCACCTACTATATATTGGGGATAGGATCTTGGAGATAAAATACCCCTTTTTGTCTAGTTATCCTGCTGAATGAATACTAAACAACAGAGCTCGCTATTTAGACATGTTGTTTTGTGGCGTATAACGGACTGTCATGTTTGGTAGTCGTTCAGCAGGGCAACTATAAAAGCAAATACCTCAATTTGGAAATGTAGTATAGCTCTCCTGATCAACTAAGTTCCTTACCTCATGAGCAGGGCATTGCAGTAGCTTACAGATGCATGGTTACCACCACTCACTGTGTCTGAACACAGGAAGCTGAGCTGACAGCCGCTCTGTGCATGCGGCAGCGTCTATTGTGAAGGAGGGGGCCGGGGGGTATCGACGCTGCACAGGTACCGTGGGACACCGAGGAATACCGGTGGGGTTATAGGGGGTGACCTGGCAGGGCATGGGGAGGATTTTTCTATTGCATGTGTCATGGCACATGCGACAGAAATCTGAGGAGTAGGGTGAATGCGACTGTGCGTGCGGCCATCTTGAATTTCCGGGAGGGGGTCGGGGGCGACACCGGGGGATTGGAGGGGACCAGGGAGGAGATTTATCTCCCATCTGAGATGTTTGTTCATGCCAGATGGGAGATAAATAATTTTTAACCGGCGCTGTCATTTACTGTAACGTGATCATCGGTATATGGTGTATACTGGTGATCACGTGAACGGGGACCAGAAAAACCGGCCTGAATCATAATCTCCAGGGTCTCAGCTACCCCCTGAAACCCCGGAGATTTTCTGACACTGGGGGGCGCTTATTTCTGCCTGCTGTTTAACGGCAGATCAGAATAAGGCTACTTTCACATGACCGATCCGGTTTTGCGGTCCGCAAAAATGGTCTGTTTTTTTCACGGATGGATCCGTGTGGCATCCGTTTCTGTTCCATTCCGTATACAGTCCGTATGTCATCCGTTTGTCATCCGTGTGCCTATCGTTTTTTTTGCATACCGCAAAAAAACTGAAAGAGGGAAAATACATAAATTTACCCAGGATCCATAGCTTCAACCTACATGAGGCGGTCACATGTTCATTCCAGTGCCATTTTCTACTGCTTTTAACAGCGTAGAGTGCTCTGGTGATTTTCCTGTGCTTGTACACTTCAGTCTTTTCTGTCATTATAATGGCAGAAAGACACATAATGTCCCACTCTCCTGCATTTTGTAATTTTGCACCCTTTGGTGCCTTTCATGTGGCACTAAGGGGTGCTTATCCTTGTATTTAGCCAAAAAAAAAAAATTAATAAAATAAAAAAAATGACGTGGGATTCCCCCTATTGTTGATAGCCAGCTAGGGTAAAGCAGACGGCTGCAGCTGCAGACCACAGCTGGCAGCTTCACCTTGGCTGGTAATCCAGAACAGAGGGCACCCCACGCTGTTATGTTAAATTAAATAAATAATTTTAAAAAAATACACGTGGGGGTCCCCCCAAAATTGGATCACCAGCCAAGGTAAAGCGGACAGCTAGGGTCTGATATTCTAAGACTAGGAAGGTCCATGGTTATTGGACTCTCCCCAGCCGAAAAATAGCAGGCCGCAGCCGCCCCAGAAGTGGCGCATCCATTAGATGCGCCAATCCTGGTGCTTCACTCCAGCTCATCCTGTTGCCCTGGTGCGGTGGCAAACGGGGTAATATATGGGGTTAATACCAGATGTGTAATGTCACATGGCATCAAGCCCTGGGGTTATGATGTCACAGCGTATATCAGATACCCGACATCCCCAACCCAGTCAGTAATAAAAAAAAAATAGACGACAAACACATTTTTATTTGAACAAACACTCCTCAACACATTCCCTCTTTCACCAATTTATTCGAAAGAAAAACAAATCCAGGTCTGGTGTAATCCAAGGGGCTCTAACGACAATCCATACCATAGTCAATGTCCCAGTCAATGAAGAACAGAATGTTCCATATTGGCTGGGAAAGCACTGCAGTGACCTGAGCTAACATCAATAGGTCAGCCCAGGTCACTGCAGGGAATGACGAGCGCTGCTGTCAGGAGGTTAGCGAGGTACATTACCTGCAGTAATGGCTGCACTCCTGAGTTCAATGACTGCCGCCTTCACAAATAAAGTATTGCGAGCGGCCCATGACGTCACCGCTAGTCACAGTCTCGGGCCAACAGCAAGAGGTGATGTGACAAGAGGCGGCCATGGAAGACAGTGATTGCGCTGACGTCTGGAGGGTAGGACTTCATCACCGCAGGTAAGGAACTTTACTAACCTCCTGACGGCAGTGCTTGTCATCCCCGCAGCTGCTGACACTGCAGTGTGGGCAGCTGTGGACACATTACAGTGCAGGCAGCTGCGGACACTGCTGAGTGGGCAGCCGCGGGGCTGGGGCTGGGGCTGAAGCGGGACACAGACTGCAGCGGCATCCGACAGAAGTCACACGGAAGTACTTCTGTGTGGCTTCCGGGGATTTTTGCACACGTAGCCAGAGTACACATCAGGTTACTAAGCAAAGCGCTTTGCTTGGATACCCGATGTTCACCCTGGTTACCAGCTTACCGCAGGTTGCCAGTGATGGCTCCCTGCACATGCAGTTGTAAAAAGCTACAGTTACGTTTTTGGTGATCGAACTGTTATCGAACGTAACTCGAACTGCCAAACTTTAAGCAAATCATTTGAGTTTGTCGAACGACTCGAGCACCCCACAAAATCACTCGAACATGAAATTGGCGAACCGTTCGACTCGAACATCGCTCAACTCTACTTATGAATTAACTTTTTGCAAAACACAACTAAACAACAAATAAAATTAACAACTTCCTAACATGGATTCCGTAGACAGTCCGGCAAATTTGCGAGATCAATAACATATAATTCTAGTGAGTTTTAGATCAGGGAGATATTAAAGACTAGAGCTTCAAGCCTGGAATTATTAGTGACCTTGTATTTCTCGAATATAGTTAGTGTTTCCTTAACGTCAGTTGGGCTATATAGTTTGTCGGTAATTGGGCTCTAGCCATGGGCCCCATTTGGCGAGGTACTTGGTTTGAGTATTATTTTTTATGACATAATAGTACTCTAAAGTTTTATGTAGAGTTAGTTTCTCCTTAGCTTCTTGAATATTAGTAGCTTTCTCACTTTTCCATTTGAATGCAATGAGATTAGTGGAAACTAGTAGAATATGTCTAACTATGAGCCTAAAATGTTTAGGTATCGCTTCAATATTTAAGACAAGAAGCACTAATTCTGGAGTTAGAGTTACATCTAGCTGTGCAATGGACCTTATAAGTGATTAAATGTCTATCCAGAATTTCTTAATTTTTGGACACGACCAAAATATGTGTGTTATGTTGCATGAATTTCCACAGTTTCTCCAGCATTTGTTTAAGGCATCTGGGTTAATTAAGTGCAAATTATGGGGTGTTTAATACCAGCGGGTTATTATCTTATAATTGGTTTCTATAAGGTATATTTTTGTAGACTGTGGCCAATGACTTTTAAAATTTTTCTTCAAATTGATTTTCTGGGATTTTTAACTCGATTTTCCACTTTCCAAGGGTTTTAAGTTAAGGAGATTTGTGTCTTCGTTATAAATTTGGTAGCTATATTTGGTTTTCCAAGTGTTTTGATTATTTGGAATCTTTAAGAGAGCTGTCATGTTTAGAGTTGAGCGTGGTTCGTGGTTCGAGTGATTTTGGGGGCTGTTCTAGATCGAACTAGAACTCAAGCTTTTTGCTAAAAGCTCGATAGTTCTAGTTGCGTTTGAGAACGGTTCTAGCAGCAAAAAGCCAAGCTAATTACTAGCTGGCTTTTCGCTGTAATAGTGTAAGTCACTTTGTGACTCACACTGTTATGAAATTTCAGCGTATAGTGTGCGGGGACTGCGCATTCAAATCACTGCTGCTGGGATAATGGCGATCGCTATTTTTTTTTTTTTTCCTTATCTTCCTTCCCTAAGCGCGCGTGTAGTGGGGCGGGCCAGCATGTCAGCCAATCCCAGACACACACAGCTAAGTGGACTTTTTTCCAGAGAAGCAAGGGCATGTGTCATAGGCTGTCCATGTCACATGTCCCTGCATTATAAAAACGGGTATCTGCCTGTCTGGACGCCATTATCTGCCTTCTGCGTCTGGATGTCAGTCACCGCTGGCACAGCTCCTGTCTCCGATACTGCTGTGTATGCTCTACACACAGCGCTATACAGAATAGGGATAGAAGTTTCTTTCAGCCCTTGTAAGGGCTAATTACAGCAGGCTCAGAGCCATAGGTGACAGTCAGGTCCGTGGAAAGAGTTTTTAACAGCTACAGATAAGAGCGTCTGTGTAGCTAAGGTCAGGGAGTTCCTTGCTGCATTTCACCATTAGGAGGGATAGAAAGTGAGGCTTCCTTTCCTCTACACTGACCCACAACCTGGCCACTGTACCCTCCTGTCCTTTGCACACTCAAGCTCATAGTTACTAAGCCATTATACTAGCAAACACTGAGGAAACTTAGTGGCATCCTAAAAGTGGCTGTTGGACTTCATTAGTGTCCCACTGGTGCCAAGATATTTCCAGCACCTCTGCATTGCACACTCAAGCTCATTTTTACTAAGCCAATATACTAGGCTTCCTTTCCTCTACACTGACCCACAACCTGGCCACTGTACCCTCCTGCCCTTTGCACACTCAAGCTCATAGTTACTAAGCCATTATACTAGCAAACACTGAGGAAACTTAGTGGCATCTTAACAGTGGCTGTGGACTTCATTAGTGACCCACTGGTGCAAAGCTATTTGTAGCACCTCTGCATTGCACACTCAAGCTCATTGTTACTAAGCCATTATGCTATCAAACACTGAGGAAACTTAGTGGCATCCTAAAAGTGGCTGTTGGACTTCATTAGTGTCCCACTGGTGCAAAGATATTTGCAGCACCTCTGCATTGCACACTCAAACTCATTTTTACTAAGCTATTATACTAGCAAACTGTGCTGCCAGTTTAAGGGCCATAGTTGCATTGTCCGGGATAGTTATTGTTGTTTATTCTGCTGTCAATAAAGGTAGACCACCGCTGCAATCTACATCACCTCTCAATTTTTACTAACACATTTTAAGTGCACAATCTTGTCGCAATATAAATGAGTAACGAAACGACAAATGCTGGTGGAAAGGGGAACAGGCGTGTTGGAAAAGGAAAAAAAAATTGTGTCCGTGGGGAAGGTGGCAAAGCTCCATTAACATCTGCTGAAGATAGGCCATCTTCCAGCAAAAGTAAGATGTCTACTACTTTCCGTGGACAATCAGATGTGCTCCCTTTTTTACGAACATGAACAACTGGAACAAAGGTAGATGATGGCCTAAAAAAGAAAATGCTTGAATGGATCTCAAGTGGTCCAACAAGTGCCCTCTCCGCCACCTCAACTACCGCATCAAAAAAACACCAGTCCTCGGAGTTGTCATCCCAATCACACTTTCTTTCTCCCAGCTCTCAAGTCTCCATCCGCCCTGCACAGTATGGTGGAACAGAGATGGCTGAGTCTGCAGAGCTGTTCAGTCACACTATAGCCTGGGAATCAGAGGTCTGCTCCCAAGCTACAGTGAGTACAGACCAGGAAATGGTCTGCAGTGATGCCCAGAAGCTTCGTGACTCAGATTGAGGCCGTGATGACCAAGTTTCTGAGCATAATGTTGACCCTTATTAACAAACTGAAACACCTGTTGTAATAGACAATGAGGATCATACTGATGACGATGAGACGCAGATACCAGATTGGGATGACAACTTAAATATTCGTTCAGGGCAGGAAGAGGCTCGGTCTGAGGGGGAGGGGAGTGCAAACACAACGCTTGATGAGAAACTTCTAGATCCCACCTACTGTCAACACACAGTCGGGCACTCGAGGAGGTCAACAGAGGCGGTGGAGGAGGATGCTACTGACAACGAAGTTACCTTGCGCCTTCCTGGACAGAGGAGGAGTACTGGTAGCACGTCTACAACTGCATCCTCAGCCACCACTCTGCCTCTGAGCACTAGTCGGGGGGCTCAGCAGGTCGCATGCCCTCTAAGCCTTGCCTAGCCTGGTCCTTTTTGACCTTGCAAAATTTGTCGGGAATCTGTTAGTAGAGGTTAAAACCTCAGCAGTTTGACAACTTCTTCCATGAATCGTCACATGAATAAATATCATATGTCCCAGTGGGAAGCTCACCGTGCTGCAATGCGGCCTAGCAGAGCGAACCATCCACCGCCTGCCCCTTCCAGTGCATCCGCACGCTTTTCATCTTCTAGGACTGTGGGGACAGCTGTCACACCTGGTTTTCCACGCACAACTTCCACCACTGTAACCGCAACAGGCAATTTGATTGGTAGGTCATCAGTTGGTTTGGAAGGGGAAACAAGTGCGTGTGTACAGCTCTCTCAGACATCGATAGCATCAACGTTGGATGAAGGCAACATCATGTCTACACCTGCACTTTTCTCACAAACCTGCCTTTTTTTCAGGGACACCCTACTCAACACCGTCTACACACAGCAGCCAGATCTCTGTCCCTCAGATGTGGACAAATAAAAGGCCATTTCCTGTGACCCATGACAAAGCTAAGAGGTTGACTTTATCCCTCTGTAAGCTCTTGGCTACCGAAATGCTGCCTTTCCACCTGGTGGACACACAGGATTTTAGAGACCTTATGTCTGTTGCTGTGCCCCAGTACCAGATGCCCAGTCGCCACTACTTCTCTAAGAAAGGTGTGCCTGCGCTACACCAGCATGTCGCACACAACATCACCGCTTCCTTGAGAAACTCTGTGTGTCAATGGGTGCATTTCACCACCAATACTTGGACCAGTAAGCATGGACAGGGACGTTACATGTCGCTGACTGGGCACTGGGTAACTATGGTGATAGATGGTGAAGGGTCTGCTGCACAAGTCTTGCCATCCCCCTGACTTGTGTGTCAATCCTCTGTCTGTCCAAGTTCCTCCACTGCTTCTGCCTCCTCAACCTCGTCTGGGTCCTCCACCTCCGCCCCAAGCCTGCCTAGTCAGGCCACCAGCGTTGGAACTGCGCAGAAGGAATCACACACCCCTCATTACTATGCTGGCAGCAGAGTGCAACGGCATCAGGTGGTCTTTGTATTGAAATGTCTTAGAACTAAGAGTCACACAGCGGCTGAGTAGTGGGCAGCTCTGGAGACTGAGTTTGGTAAATGGTTGTCTCCACTCAACCTGCAGCCTGGTAAGGCCGTGTGCGACAATGCTGCAAACCTGGGTGCGGCCCTTCGCCTGGGCAAGGTGACACATGTGCCTTGTATGGCTCACGTGTTGAACCTTGTTGTCCAGCAATTTTTAACTTACTATCCCGGGCTAGATGGCCTTTTGAACAGGGCACGAAAATTGTCTGCTCACTTCCGCCGTTCAACCGCCGCAGCTGAACGACTTGCATCGCTCCAGAAGTCTTTCGGCCTGCCGGTTCATCGCCTGAAATACGATGTGCCGACACGCTGGAATTCGACTCTTTACATGTTACAGCGACTGTGGCAGCACCGCCGAGCCCTGGTGCAATACGTCATGACGTATAGCCTGGGCCAACGAGATGCAGAGGTGGGGCAGATCACCCTGATGGATTGGTCTCAGATCAAGGACCTATGCACCCTTCTGCACAGTTTCGACATGGCGACGAATATGTTTAGCGCTGACAATGCCATTATCAGCATGACAATTCCAGCCATTTACATGCTGGAGCACACGCTAAACACTATTCGGAGTCAGGGGGTGGGACAACAGGAAGGGAAGGAACTACAGGAGGATTCATATGCACAAGGGACAACAACATCACCAAGGTCCAGACGTTCATCATCACCAAGGCGGCAGGCATGGGACCATGGGGGACAGGGATCAATAAGGGCGCATGGTAGCAGGCGAAATGTTGAGGAAGGTGCAGGAGAACATGAAGAAATGGAGGACGAACTGTCCATGGACATGGAAGACTCAGCGGATGAAGGAGACCTTGGTCAAATTTCAGTTGAAAGAGGTTGGGGAGAGATGTCAGAGGAAGAAAGAACGGTTAGCACCTCTATGCCACAAACACAGCGTGGACTTGGTCCGCATGGCTGCGCCAGACACATGAGCGCTTTCTTGCTGCACTACCTCCAATATGACCCTCGTATTGTCAAAATTAGAAGTGATGATGAGTACTGGCTTGCCACACTATTAGATCCCCGGTACAAGTCCAAATTTTGTGGCAAAATTCCAGCCATAGAAAGGGACGCACGTATGCAGGAGTATCAGCAAAAGCTGTTACTCGATCTTAACTCGGCTTTTCCACCAAACAACCGTGGTGCACGGAGTGAATCTCCCATTTTTAACTTGACAAACATGGAACGGTTTTGTCATCTTCAACAGTCTACCCGTACCAGCAGCACCGTATCTGGTGCTGGTAACAGCAATTTTATTGAATCTTTTCATAATTTTTTAGACCATCCTTTGCAAGGCCACCAGAGACAACAAGTCTGACACATAGTCAACGACTGGAGCAGATGATACAGGAGTATCTCCAAATAAACATCGATGCCATGACTTTGCAAATGGAGCCTTGTTCATTTTGGGCTTCAAATCTTGAAAAATGGCCAGAGCTCTCCACTTACGCCTTGGAGATCTTGTCGTGTCCAGCTGCCAGTGTTGTCTCTGAATGTGTCTTCAGTGCTGCTGGGTATGTGCTGACAGATAAGCGCATGCGTCTGTCCAGTGACAATGTGGACAGACTAACGTTCATCAAAATGAACAAGTCATGGATCCACAAGGAATTTACTACCCCTGTGTCATCCTGGGGAGAGTAAATGCTTGTGTATTTTGAATGTGCTTGATGCAAATCTACCTGTGAAGTGTACAACTGGGGCACAAGTGCTGCCACTCAAGGGGTGGGTGTCTGTGTGGCCCAATTTTTGGAAAAAAGTAACCCTTGCTTGCAGTATTTCTAAAAATGATCCAAGATGAACAGATCTGGGATCAGCAAAGACTTTGCTACCTACCCCGGTGCCATCCTGGGGTCGGTTAAGGATGGCGTATTTTTGAATGTGCTTGATGCAAATCTACCTGTGAAGTATACAACTGGGGCACAAGTGCTGCCACTGAAGGGGTGGGTGTCTGTGTGGCCCAATTTTTGGAAAAAAGGGAGACTCCGCTTGGAGTCACCTTGCGGTGTTTTACATGATTTTAGAAGGGCATGCCATGCCTATATGTGTGTCTCGTCCTCTTTTTCCTCGTTACGCTGTTTTGTTTTCGCATGAGAATTTGTTCTTGTCACTTTCCCATGTGTTTGTGTTGTGTTGTGAGTTGTTTGTCACCTTTTGGACACCTTTGAGGGTGTTTTCTGGGTGTTTTTATGTGTTTGTGATTGCCTCCCATTGTTTCCTATGTGGTTCGAGCGGTTCGCCGAACCGAACGCGAATCAGACCTCGGTTCAGCGAACCGAGCTCGAGCCGAACCGCGACCGGTTCGCTCATCTCTAGTCATGTTACTTGGAAGGTTCCAAGTTTTTTAATTTGACTTTGTTAGTTTGAATTCTTTTGCTAAATCTTGGTAGGGTTTCAGCTTATCGTTATCGCGTATGTCTGAGATTAAGCATACTCCCTTAGATTTCCAGTGTTTGAGCTTTAATCTTGGTGAGAATGCAGAAAGCGTTTCGATCTTCATCCAACCTATTGATTCGGTGCCGTGTAATTTCCTCCATGTTATTATTGAATTCCTGGTGCTGACCGCCTTAGGTAGTCGCTTTTTAGAGTCGCATAGGTAGGCCACCACCACCAGGTCTCCAACTTCTATATTTGGGCAATAAGAATCTTCAAGTCCCACCCATCTCTGTTCCAATACTTCTGGCTGCTTTTAATGGTCGTTGCTTGATAGTAGGCCATTATGTTTGGCATCCCCAACCCACCATTGATTCTGTTTTTGTTTAGGGTAGATTGTGCTACTCAAGGCTTAGTTTTACCCCATACAAAAGATGTTAGTTGAGTTTGGAGATTTTGTAGAAGCTTCTTCTTGATTGGTAATGGGATAGTTCTGAATATATAAAGTAGCTTGGGAAGTTCCAGCATTTTGTATGTGTTTTATTTTACCTAACCAGGAAAGCTCTACTTTGGATAGATGTTGTAGATCTTATAAATGTCAGTAATATTCTGGTCAGCGCAGTCCTTTGTGTTTTTTGTTAGTTTGATTCCTAAAGAAGACATGCTGTCCATATTCCACTGAAATTTGATTTCCGATTGTAGGACTTTTAAGGCGGCGTTACACGAGACGATATATCGTGCGATCGCATGAGCGATCGCACCCACCCCCGTCGTTTGTGCATCACGGGCAATTCATTGCCCGTGGCGCACAAAGTCGTTAAATCCCCGTCACATGCATTTACTTCCCTAACGATGTTGCTGTGGGCAGCAAACATCCTCTTCCTGAAGAGAGAGGGACGTTCGGAGTAACAGCGACGTCACACAGCGGCCACCCAATAAAAGCGGAGGGGCAGAGATGAGCGGGACGTAACATCCCACCCACCTCCTTCCTTCCTCATTGCTGGCGGGACGCAGGTAAGCTGTGTTCGTCGTTCCCGGGGTGTCACATGTAGCGATGTTTGCTGCCATGGGAACAACGAACAACCGGCGCGCAGAAGGAGGAGCGACATTATGAAAATGAATGACGTGTCAACGAGCAACAATATGGTGAGTATTTTTGCTCGTTAACAGTCGTTCGGATGTGTCACAAGGTACGACATCTCTAACGATGCCGGATGTGCATCACGAATTCCGATCCCCCGACGACATATCGCACGATATATCGTACCGTATGACGCCGCCTTTAATAGATCCTGATCCAGATTGAGGTGCATAGCCTGGGTTTTATCCATATTGACCCTATATAATGAGACCCTTGAGAATTCTTTAAAAATTTCCAAGGTCTGGTTGACCGAGTTAAGTGAATCCGTTAGAGCAGGGGTCTCAAACTCGGCTGGGTGTATGGGCCGCACAGAGGAAAAAAAATAATTTGGGGGGCTGCATTCTTTGCAGGACAAAGTGACATTTTTATTGGTACCATATATATATTTTTTTGCACACTTTTGGATCACTGACTTTGAACATTTTTCACCTGTTTATTATAACAAATGTGCACATTCTTTGTTTAAATAAAAAAAAAATAATTCTGATGGTAAAAAAAATGTCATTCCTTTTGAGTTTTGTTTTTTTGTTTTTTTTTTTACATTTTATCCCTCTCTTGTAACTAATAGTGTTACAATTAGCACTATATAGGAATTTTGGCCAACATCTTTTAGTATTGTTCCCCATGTTGTTGTAATTAGAGATGAGCGAACCGGTCCCGGTTCGGCTCGAGGTCGGCTCGCCGAACGGGGGTCCCGTTCGAGTTCGGTTCGTCGAACGTTCGACGAACCGAACTCGAACGTATAGGCTAGAATGGGAGGCAATCACAAACACATAAAAATGCATGATAAATGTACACAAACAGTTAATAAACATTGCCATAACACTTACCGGTCCTCGCGATCCCTTCTGCACTCTGTCTCCTGCCGCTATTCCATCCGATGATCGCTGAATCCTCCCGGTGACGGCACTGCCAGCAGAGATGCAGGACCTATCGTGACGTCAAAATAGCCATGTGACCAGTCACGTGGCTATTATCTCATTGGCTACAGACTGGTCACATGACTATGACACGTCATGTAGGACCTGCGAGTGCATCTCTCCAGTACACGGTGCACATATGTGTATCGCCGTGTACCGGCGACATGCTCTAGCACACGGTCGACTCCCCGTTCCGTTAGGGACCGGCTGACACAGCCGGTCATTAACGGAGATCACCGTTGCCATAGCAACGCAGTTAGCGGTGATGTCACCGCTAACCGCGGCTCCGAGAGCACCGTTGCTATGGTAACGCGTCTGTCAGCGTTACCGCTGTTATCGCTGACAGCCAGCACTGATCACTCACGGAGTGAAGGCTGCACGCTGCTTCCCGATTGTAGTGATGATTGTAGTGAGGATGGAGGTTCCCCAGCCCCAAGTGATGAGCTAGTGAATCTCATCCTTCCTCACTACAATCGTCACTACTACTACACTAGTGAGGATTGTAGTGAGGATGGAGGTTCCCCAGCCCCAAGTGATGAGCTGGTGAATCTCATCCTCACTACAATCGTCACTACTACTACACTAGAAAGAAAGAAGACAGAAGAGCAGGATCGTGGAGGGCTGACAGAGGGTAATAAAGATGGAGTCTCTAATGTGTCTGTGTATTTATTTCTATTAAAGTATTTTTTCTCTGTGTGGTGTTTTTTTTTAACCCTTTATTGGAAATTCTTAATGGCCGGGTCAAACGTGCCTGACATTAAGAATCTCTGGCTTAATACTGGCTAGTAAAACAAAGCCAGTATTAACTCATGATTACCCAACAAGCCACCCGGCTCCAGGGCTGTTGGAAGAGTTGGATACAGCGCCAGATGATGGCGCTTCTATGAGAGCGCCATTTTCTGGGACGGCTGCGGACTGAAATCCGCAGTAGAGGCGCCCAGAAACCTCGGGCTAACCTGTGCTGCGGATTCCAATCCCCAGCTGCCTAGTTGTACCCGGCTGGACACAAAAATGGGGCGAAGCCCACGTCATTTGTTTTTTAATTATTTCATGAAATAAGTGAAAAAATTAAAAAAAAACGGGCTTCCCTATATTTTTGGTTCCCAGCCGGGTACAAATAGGCAACTGGGGGTTGGAGGCAGCCCGTGGCTGCCTACTGTACCTGGCTAGCATACAAAAATATGGCGAAGCTCACGTCCTTTTTTTTCTAGTTTTTTGGCAAAAAAAATAAAAAATGCTTCCCTGGATTTTCCATTGCCAGTGAAGGTAACACCAAGCAGTGGGGGTTAGCAGCCAGTAGCTGCTTGGATTACCCTTAGCTAGCAATACAAAAAATGCAGCGGGAGCCCATATATATTTTTTTTAATTATTTATTTAAATAACTAAAAATAAAATGGGCTTCCCTGTATTTTGATTGCTGGACATCACAGTGCTGTAAAAATAAATCTTTAAAAAAATGACGTAGCGCTCCGCGGTATTTTTGATTCTCAGCGCAGATAAAGCAGACAGCTATGGGTTGCCACCCCCATCTGCCTGCCGTTACCTTGGTTGGCAATCAAAATACAGGGAAGCCCATTAATTTTTTCTATTTAAAAAATAGTTAAAAAAAAGAATGACGTTGGGTCCCCCCATTTTTGATACCCAGCTAGGGTAAAGCAGACGGCTGTAGCCTGAAAACCACAGCTGGCAGCTTTACCGTGGTTGGGGATCCAATGTGGAGGTCCCCTCAGGCTCTTTTTTATAATTATTTTATAAATATTAATAATTACACAATAAAAGTAGGGTCCCCCCCAAATTAGATCACCAGCCAAGGTAAAGCGGACAGCTGTGGTCTGGTATTCTCAGGGTGGAAAGGTCCATAGTTATTGGGCCTTCACAGCCTAAAAATAGCAGGCCGCAGGCACCCCAGACGTGGCGCATCCACTAGATGCGCCAATCCTGGCGCTTCACCCCAGCTCATCCCGTGCCCTGGAGCAGTGGCAAACGGGGTAATAAATCGGGTTGATACTAGCTGTAAAGTCACCTGAGATCAAGCCCAGCAGTTTGTGATGTCATGGCGTCTATTAGATACCCAACATCATAAACTGTCAGTACTAACAAAAACAAAAAATCGACAAAAGAAATTTATTTGAAAAAACAGTCCCCAAAACATTTCCTCTTTCACCAATTTATTGTAAGAAAAAAAATAAAGGGGTCCCACGACGACTCTGGACCATCTAGAATATGGGGGGGAGACACTCAGGGAACGTATCCCCCATTTTCTAGGAGTGCGGACCCTTCATGTGAGGAGTGTGGGTGCAATGAATCTGCACTCACTCTCCCCGGGTCCACAGCAGCAGAGTCAATGTCGTAATGGTTGCTATCAAAGCTGCAATGCCCTGCTCATGAGGTAAGGGCATGCCTAATCAGGAGAACTACTGTAGAGGAAGCTCTGCTCACTGGTATATAGGTGCTCAGAGGTAATAATAGATAAAATTAGTGAGTAACCTCGGCACTCTAAATCTCCCAGACTAAGTCAGTAAGTCACAACGGATAGTAATGCAAAATCACTCTTTATTGGTCCGTATTAAGAAAAAAAATATTTTCATAAGCATATATGTTTTTGTCCAAAACAAGTTACAAATGACGTTTCGGCCTGAGCCTTCGTCAGATTGGACTTATCTGCATGTAATCATGAAAAATGACAATAATCAGTATCACATAAGAGTGAGAGAACAATAACATAAACTAGAACAATGTAGAGGTACAATTGGGATGCAGCAAAAAAATTGCAACACAGCAAGAAATGAAACACATGATACAAATGTCATAATACAGTACAAGGACAATATAGTAATGACAAATATGGGGTCAGAGTAGACTTAGACAGCTCTGGTACGAAAGAGATGTCAATCATAAAGTAACATGTGCAGTAGGTGTAGAGCTACAGTATGCATGGCAGAGCTAATGGGTAGACCGACCATAGAAAAAGAATAGAGAAAAAGTGGAGAAACAGTGGAGCAAAAGTGGAGAAAAAGTGAAGAAAAAGTGGAGAAAAAATGGAGAAAAAGTGGAGCAAAAGTGAAGAAAAAGTGGAGAAAAAGTGGAGAAAAAAAGTGGAGAAAAAGTGGAGAAAAAAAATGGAGAAAAAGTGGAGAAAAAGTGGAGAAAAAGTGGAGAAAAAAATGTAGAAAAAGTAGAGAAAAAGTGGAGAAAAGAATGGAAAAAAAGTGGAGAAAAAGTGGAGAAAAAGTGGAGAAAAAGTGGAGAAAAAATGGAGAAAAAGTGGAGAAAAAAATGGAAAAAAAGTGGAGAAAAAGTGGAGAAAAAAAATGGAAAAAAAGTGGAGAAAAAGTGGAGAAAAAGTGGAGGAAAAAATGTAGAAAAAGTGGAGAAAAAAATGGAAAAAAAGTGGAGAAAAAGTGGAGAAAAAAATGGAAAAAAGTGGAGAAAAAGTGGAGAGAAAAAAATGGAAAAAAAGTGGAGAAAAAGTGGAGAAAAAGTGGAGAAAAAGTGGAGAAAAAAATGGAAAAAAAGTGGAGAAAAAGTGGAGAAAAAGTGGAGAAAAAAATGGAAAAAAAGTGGAGAAAAAGTGGAGAAAAAGTGGAGAAAAAGTGGGGAAAAAAATGGAAAAAAGTGGAGAAAAAGTGGAGAAAAAGTGGAGAAAAAGTGGAGAAAAAAATGTAGAAAAAGTAGAGAAAAAGTGGAGAAAAAAATGGAAAAAAAGTGGAGAAAAAGTGGAGAAAAAGTGTTGAAAAAGTGGAGAAAAAGTGGAGAAAAAAATGGAAAAAAAGTGGAGAAAAAGTGGAGAAAAAGTGGAGAAAAAGTGGAGAAAAAAATGGAAAAAAAGTGGAGAAAAAGTGGAGAAAAAAATGGAAAAAAGTGGAGAAAAAGGGGAGAAAAAGTGGAGAAAAAGTGGAGAAAAAAATGGAAAAAAAGTGGAGAAAAAGTGCAGAAAAAGTGGAGAAAAAAATGGAAAAAAAAGTGGAGAAAAAGTGGAGAAAAAGTGGAGAAAAAATGGAGAAAAAGTGGAGCAAAAGTGGAGAAAAAGTGGAGAAAAAGTGGAGAAAAAATGGAGAAAAAGTGGAGCAAAAGTGGAGAAAAAGTGGAGAAAAAAATGGAAAAAAAGTGGAGAAAAAGTGGAGAAAAAAATGGAAAAAAAGTGGAGAAAAAGTGGAGAAAAAGTGGAGAAAAAAATGGAAAAAAAGTGGAGAAAAAGTGGAGAAAAAGTGGAGAAAAAGTGGAGAAAAAATGGAAAAAAAGTGGAGAAAAAGTGGAGAAAAAATGGAGAAAAAGTGGAGCAAAAGTGGAGAAAAAAATGGAAAAAAAGTGGAGAAAAAGTGGAGAAAAAGTGGAGAAAAACTGGAGAAAAAGTGGAGAAAAAAATGGAGAAAAAGTGGAGAAAAAGTGGAGAAAAAGTGGAGAAAAAGTTGGAAAAAATGGAGAAAAAGTGGAGAAAAAAATGGAAAAAAAGTGGAGAAAAAGTGGAGAAAAAGTGGAGAAAAAGTGGAGAAAAAAATGGAAAAAAAGTGGAGAAAAAGTGGAGAAAAAGTGTTGAAAAAGTGTTGAAAAAGTGGAGAAAAAGTGGAGAAAAAGTGGAGAAAAAAATGGAAAAAAAGTGGAGAAAAAGTGGAGAAAAAGTGGAGAAAAAGTGGAGGAAAAAATGGAAAAAAGTGGAGAAAATGTGGAGAAAAAGTGGAGAAAAAGTGGAGAAAAAGTGGAGAAAAAAATGGAGAAAAAGTGGAGAAAAAGTGGAGAAAAAGTGGAGAAAAAAATGGAAAAAAAGTGGAGAAAAAGTGGAGAAAAAGTGGAGAAAAAAATGGAAAAAAAGTGGAGAAAAAGTGGAGAAAAAGTGGAGAAAAAATGGAGAAAAAGTGGAGCAAAAGTGGAGAAAAAGTGGAGAAAAAGTGGAGAAAAAATGGAGAAAAAATGGAGAAAAAGTGGAGCAAAAGTGGAGAAAAAGTGGAGAAAAAGTGGAGAAGAAATGGAGAAAAAGTGGAGCAAAAGTGGAGCAAAAGTGGAGAAAAAAATGGAAAAAAACTGGAGAAAAAGTGGAGAAAAAGTGGAGAAAAAGTGGAGAAAAAAATGGAAAAAAAGTGGAGAAAAAGTGGAGAAAAAGTGGAGAAAAAAATGGAAAAAAAGTGGAGAAAAAGTGGAGAAAAAGTGGAGAAAAAGTGGAGAAAAAATGGAAAAAAAGTGGAGAAAAAGTGGAGAGAAAATGGAGAAAAAGTGGAGCAAAAGTGGAGAAAAAAATGGAAAAAAAGTGGAGAAAAAGTGGAGAAAAAGTGGAGAAAAACTGGAGAAAAAGTGGAGAAAAAAATGGAGAAAAAGTGGAGAAAAAGTGGAGAAAAAGTTGGAAAAAATGGAGAAAAAGTGGAGAAAAAAATGGAAAAAAAGTGGAGAAAAAGTGGAGAAAAAGTGGAGAAAAAGTGGAGAAAAAGTGGAGAAAAAAATGGAAAAAAAGTGGAGAAAAAGTGGAGAAAAAGTGTTGAAAAAGTGTTGAAAAAGTGGAGAAAAAGTGGAGAAAAAAATGGAAAAAAAGTGGAGAAAAAGTGGAGAAAAAGTGGAGAAAAAGTGGAGAAAAAAATGGAAAAAAAGTGGAGAAAAAGTGGAGAAAAAGTGGAGAAAAAGTGGAGAAAAAAATGGAGAAAAAGTGGAGAAAAAGTGGAGAAAAAAATGGAAAAAAAGTGGAGAAAAAGTGGAGAAAAAGTGGAGAAAAAAATGGAAAAAAGTGGAGAAAAAGTGGAGAAAAAGTGGAGAAAAAATGGAGAAAAAGTGGAGCAAAAGTGGAGAAAAAGTGGAGAAAAAGTGGAGAAAAAATGGAGAAAAAGTGGAGCAAAAGTGGAGAAAAAGTGGAGAAAAAAATGGAAAAAAGTGGAGAAAAAGTGGAGAAAAAGTGGAGAAAAAAATGGAAAAAAGTGGAGAAAAAGTGGAGAAAAAGTGGAGAAAAAAAATGGAAAAAAAGTGGAGAAAAAGTGGAGAAAAAGTGGAGAAAAAGTGGAGAAAAAGTGGAGAAAAAAATGGAGAAAAAGTGGAGAAAAAGTGGAGAAAAAATGGAAAAAAAGTGGAGAAAAAGTGGAGAAAAAATGGAGAAAAAGTGGAGCAAAAGTGGAGAAAAAAATGGAAAAAAATGGAAAAAAAGTGGAGAAAAAGTGGAGAAAAACTGGAGAAAAAGTGGAGAAAAAAATGGAGAAAAAGTGGAGAAAAAGTGGAGAAAAAGTGGTGAAAAAGTTGGAAAAAATGGAGAAAAAAATGTAGAAAAAGTGGAGAAAAAGTGGAGAAAAAGTGGAGATAAAAATGGAGAAAAAGTGGAGAAAAAGTGGAGAAAAAGTGGAGAAAAAAGTGGAGCCTTTCATGTGGCACTAAGGGGTGCTTAGCTTTGTATTTAGCCAAAAAAATGAAAAAAAAATGACGTAGGGTTCCCCCTAGTTTTGTAGCCAGCTAGGGTAAAGCAGACGGCTGCAGCCTGCAGACCACAGCTGGCAACCTCACCTTGGCTGGTAATCCAAAACTGAGGGCACCCCACGCTGTTATTTTAAATTAAATAAATAATTTAAAAAAAAACACGTAGGGGTCCCCCAAAACTGGATCACCAGCCAAGGTAAAGCAGACAGCTGGGGCCTGATATTCTCAGACTAGGGAGGTCCATGGTTATTGGACTCTCCCCAGCCTAAAAATAGCAGGCCGCAGCCGCCCCAGAAGTGGCGCATCCATTAGATGCGCCAATCCTGGTGCTTCGCCCCAGCTCATCCCGCGCCCTGGTGCGGTGGCAAACGGGGTAATATATGGGGTTAATACCAGATGTGTAATGTCACCTGGCATCAAGCCCTGGGGTTGGTCAGGTCAGGCGTCTATCAGATACCCGACATCACCAACCCAGTCAGTAATAAAAAAAAATAGACGACAAACACATTTTTATTTGAAAAAACACTCCCCAAAACATTCCCTCTTTAACCAATTTATTAGATTGAAAAACAAATCCAGGTCTTCTGTAATCCAATGGGTTGCCATGACGATCCACACTGTCCCAGTCAATGAAGAGCAGGATGTTCCCCATTGGCTGGGAGAGCAGTGCAGTGACCTGAGCTAACATCAATGGGTCAGCCCAGGTCACTGCAGGGGGGTGACAAGTGCTGCTGTCAGCGAGTTACATTACCTGCGCTGATCTCCAGCACTGCCGACAGCCCCTGTCACTGAGTTTAATGACCGGCGCCTTCCCCTCAAGTATCGCGAGAGGTCCGTGACGTCACCGCTAGTCAGTCTCGGGTCGGAAGCGAGAGGTGATGTGACAAGTGGGCGGCGGCCATGGAGGAAAGTGAGAGCGCTGAGGTCGGGATGGCGGGACTTCATCACCGCAGGTAAGCCGAGCGGGGGGGGGGGTTTGTGTGTGTGTGTGTGTGTGTATGTATGTGTACATGCCGCGGGCAGGAGGGGGCGGAGCGAGCTGAGCGGGAAAGTGTGGGCTTCCTGCACGTAACTAAGATAAACATCGGGTTACTAACCAAAGCGCTTTGCTTGGATACCCGATGTTTATCTTGGTTACCAGCTTGTGGCAGGCTGCCAGCGATGGCTCCTGCACACTCTAGCTGTAAAAAGCCCTGCTTTTTGCTGCTAGAACCGTTCTCGAACGTATCTAGAACTATCGAGCTTTTGCAAAAAGCTTGAGTTCTAGTTCGATCTCGAACAGCCCCAAAAATCACTCGAGCTTAGAACTGGAGAACCACGAACCGCGAACCGCGCTCAACTCTAGTTGTAATGTGCCCATCCTTGTCCCCTTGTAGTATTGTGCCCCATCCTAGTCCCCATCCTACAGTAATGTACTGATCCTTGTCCCGATCCTATAGTAATGTTCCCCATGCTTGTCCCCATCTTGTAGTAATGTGTCTCATCCTTGTCCCCATTCTATAGTAATGTGCCCTATCCTTGTCCCCATCTTATAGTAATGTTTTCCCATCCTTTTTCCCCTTGTAGCAATCTCCCTATCCTGTAGTACTGTCCCCATCATATAGTTGTCCCATTCTGTAGTAATGTGCCCATCCTATAGTAATGTCCCTATCCTATAGTAATGTGCCAACCTTGTCCCCATCCTATTGTAATGGCCCCATCCTATAGTAATGTACGCATCATTTAGTAATGTGACAACCTTGTCCCCATCCTATAGTAATGTCACTATCGTATAGTAATGTCCCCATCCTATAGTAATGTCCCTATCCTATAGTAATGTTTCCCATCCTTGTCCCCTTGTAGTAATGTCCCCATGCTGTAGTACTGTGCCCCATCTTAGTCCCCATCCTAAAGTACTGTCCCCAGCCTTGTCCCTATTCTATAGTAATATCCCCATCCCAGTCCTCATCCTATAGTAATGTCCCCAGCTTTGTCCCCATTTTATAGTAATGTCCCCATCCTAGTCCCCATCCTATAGTAATATAGCAATGTCTCCAACCTTGTCCCCATTCTATAGTAATGTCCCCATCCAATAGTATTGTGCACATCCTTGTAATGTCCCCATCCTTTAGTAATGTCCCCAGCCTTGTCCCTATTCTATAGTAATGTGCCCACCCTGTAGTAATGGGTGGGGGGGGGCAGTGGCATCAGCGGCGGCTGAAAGGGGGCAGTGGAGGTGGATCAGATGCAGTGACGGCAGCTGAAATGGGACAGTGGTGGCAGCGGCGGATTGGATGCAGTGAAGGCAGCGGCTGAAAGAGGGCAGTGGCGGCGGCAGATCGGATGCAGTGACGGCAGCGGCTTAAAGGGAGCAGTGGTGGCGGCGGATCAGATGCAGTGACGGTGGCGGCTGAAAGTGGGCAGTGGCGGCAGAGGCAGATCGGATGCAGTGATGACGGCGACTGAAAAGGGGTAGTAGCGGAGGCGACAGATCGGAGACGGCGACGGCTGAAAGGGGGCAGTGGCGGCGGCGGATCGGATGCAGTGATGGCGGCTGAAAGCGGGCAGTGGCAGCGGCTGAAAGTGGGCAGTGGCGGTGTATCAGATGCAGTGACGACGGCGGCTGAAGGGGACGGACAGTGGCGGCGGCAGATCGGATGCAGTGACAGCGTTGGCTGAAAGGGGGCAGTGGCTATAACTTACCGATCGCTTCCCTCACCTTCCACAGATGCCGGAATGAAGCTTAGGGAAGCGGTCTCCGGCCCCAGATCCACAGTGATTGGAGAGATTGGTCACAAAGCCGGTCTCTCCAATCAGAGCTGGGGGCGGGTGAAACAGAGGTCACCCAGCTCCAGCTAATGATCAGGGCTAGAGCTGCACTGATCATGGCTGGATTTCAATGTTTTAGCCATTTTCAATGGCTAGAACATTACAGTGACTGTGATTGGCTCAGCGGCGTTCGTCAGCCAATCACAGGGGAGACATCACCCCTCCTGAGGTCAGGCAGAGGTCCCCTCCTCCCTGAATCTAATGCTGGGTTCACACATAGCGACAACGACAACGACAACAACGTCACTGCTACGTCACCATTTTCTGTGACGCAACAGCGACCTTATAAGTCGCTGTTATGATCGCTGCTTAGCTGTCAAACACAGCAGACGCAACAGCGATCATAACGACAAGCGTCGCTGTGGAAGCGATGCAGCGCTTGGTAACCAAGGTAAATATCGGGTAACCAACCAAAGTGCTTCTCTGGTTACCCGATATTTACCTTGGTTACCAGCGCACACCGCTTAGCGCTGGCTCCCTGCACTCAGCCACAGTACACATCGGGTTAATAAGCAAACCTTTGCTTATTTCCCGATGTGTAGTCTGGCTACGTGCAGGGAGCAGGGAGGCGGCAGCACAGGCAGCGTGAGAGCGGCGGACACTGGTAATGAAGGTAAATATCGGGTAACCAAGGAAAGGGCTTCCCTTGGTTACCCGATGTTTACCTTAGTTACCGCTTACCGCAGGCTGCCAGATGCTGGCTCCCTGCATCCTGCTCGCTTCAGTTCGTCGCTCTCTCGCTGTCACACACAGCGATGTGTGCTTCACAGCGGGAGAGCAACGAGCAAAAAATGAAATAGGACATTCAGCAATGAGCGGTGACCTCACAGCAGGGGCTGGGTCGTTGCTGGATGTCACACACAGCGACAGCGACGGGACGTCGCTGCTACGTCACAGAAAATGGTGACGTAGCAGCGACGTCGTTGTCGTTGTCACTATGTGTGAACCCAGCTTAAGGTATTTGCATCGATTTCAGCCACTGGGGCTGCGGTTTCGCCATGGCGTACTGGGTACATCATGGGTCCTTAAGTACCAGGGAGCCATGACATACCCAGTACGTCATAGGTCGCTAAGGGGTTAATGTGCCGTCCTTCACATACACACACAAAGAAAAAAAAAACACACCATTCTTCTCACCTGTCCCACGTTCCCTCAGCTGCCTCATCTCTGCTTCTTGCTGTCTGCAGGCCCGTGCCCCTGGTACCTATCACGGCCGGTGCAGGGGCCGCAGCCCCTGTCAAACATTCATCTGACATAAAGCGCAGACAGTGGCTCCGGCCCTTGCTCCAGCCGCGATAGTGAACAGTGGCATGGGCCTGCGGGCCGCACGAAGCAGCCTGAAGGGCCGCATGCGGCCCGCAGGCCACGTGTTTGAGACCTCTGCGTTAGAGAGAGTAGGATGTCATCTGTGAAAAGTGACACTTTGAATTGTTTGTTATTAGCAGGGACGCCCCTAATCCGGCTGTCCATCCTGATCTTCTCCGCTAAGGGATCAATGAAAAGATCGAACAACGACGGGGAAAGAGGACACCCCTGCCTTGTTCCATTCGGGAGGTTGGTTTTACCGGAGAGGAGACCATTTGTTAAAATTCTCGCAGATGAGTTTGAGTAGAATGATTTTATAAGGTCTGATACCCTCCCATTGAAGCCAAATTTTTTTAAAGTTTGTAGTAAGTAGTTCCACTGAACCGGTCAAATGCCTTCTCA
This sequence comes from Anomaloglossus baeobatrachus, assembly GCF_048569485.1. Classification (NCBI taxonomy): domain Eukaryota; kingdom Metazoa; phylum Chordata; class Amphibia; order Anura; family Aromobatidae; genus Anomaloglossus; species Anomaloglossus baeobatrachus. The sequence goes on from NC_134359.1 coordinate 160,739,792, forward strand.
GCATCAATTGTAATAAAGACTGTGGGAGTCTTAGTTTCCCCTGAGTGAGTGAGTAGGTTTAGGATTCGTCTGGTAGCGTCTTCTGCTCCTCTGTTCGCAATGAACCCCCCTTGATCTTTATGTATAAGGTTCGGTACTATTTTTTGTAGTCTGGTGGCTAGGGTTTTTGCCAATATTTTCAGGTCAGAATTTAGGAGGGAAATGGGTCTATAGTTTCCAATGAGGTCTCGGTCTCCCTTTTCTTTATACAAAACTGATATAGTGGCTTCTTGCATCTCCTCAGGTACTTTTAAGCCTAGTGATAGTTCATTGATGAGGGTGGTTAAATATGGAGTTAAGATTGTAGCAAACGTTTTGTAATACTCAATGGGAATTCCATCTGGTCCTGGTGCTTCATTTTGTTTTAGAGAGTTTATTGTAGCAATTATGTCACTGTCTTTGTATGGGGTGTTTAGGAAATTTAAATCTTCGTTAGACAGAGAAGGTAACTGAATCGAGTCAAGGAATTGATTGATGTCTTCTAGTTTATTTATTTTTTTAAATTATATAGGTTGTTAAAAAATTCCTCGAATTTTAGTGAAATGTCTTTTGGGTTTTTTGTAAATTTTGTTCTCCCTATCTCTTATCTATAAGATTTTGGTCTTAGACCTCAGAATTCTTGTTCTTCTGGCTAAGAAACCCGACGGTTTATTCATGAGATGATAAAAATTGGATTTTGAGGTCAGTTTGTATTCGTTTGACAGAATGGTTTTTAAGTCTAGTCTGAGTTTTAAAATTACTTTTTGCGTGTCATCCGATAGATTATTTGCTTGTGAATTTTCGAGTTCTGTAATTTTATTTATAATCTCTTCAGTTTTCTTTTGTTTAATTTTATTAATCTTAGCGTTAAGTTGGATCAGGGTTCCTCTGATGACTGCCTTATGGGCTTGCCATAGAGTTGTGATAGAAATATTTTCTATGTCATAATATTTGAAATTATTTTTTAAATCATCTTGTATTTTTAGGCTATGCTCTGGATGGGCAAATAGAAACGAGTAAGCTCTCCAAGTTTTATTTATGTGATGATTGGTGAGGATTTCAAATGTGATGGGAGAGTGGTCTGACCACACTCTAGGGTGAATGGTAATGTTACGAACCGGCGCCGCCATAGTCGCAAGCAGCCTGCTGTGGTTCCTGTTGCGCCCAGGCGCCGGCTGCCGTTCTTGGCCGTGCCTCGGGTCGTCCAGTTGGCTGCTCCTTCCACCACGTCTCAGTGTGGAGAGGCAGCTAGTGCGCATGCGTGCGCCGATTTGCCCCAGCCAGAGTCTAGGCCCGGTGTTTTGCCTGGTGAGCCTGCTCGGCCTGATTGTGTTATGTCTGAGGCTGAGTCCTCAGTTCAGGCTACTGAGAATGCTTCCACAATTAACCCTAACAGCCTCTTTGCACAGGTACTTGGACTTCGTCCTGTGTCTAGGTTCTGGGATGTGCCTACTGAGCATGCTCAGACTGATAGTCTGCTTTTTGAGCCTGTTGCTCAGGCTACTGAGCATGCTCAGGCACTTAGTGCATCAGTGGCTAGGTCTGGTAAGGACCTCACTGAGCATGTCCGTGAGGTGGCAGGCCCTGATAGGGCAGAGGGTGTCAGGTGTCCTGATGACGTGGCAACTCCGGACTGGCTCGCAGAGGCCCGCCCCTATGATCTGGCACCTCACCATTGGTCGTCAGACGATGACTGGTGAAGTGTTTGGGGTGTGGCTGCCATGAGGTCATCAATGACGTGAAGGTTCCGGATAGGTCGCATGTGACGTCACTGATGACATGGCACTCTGCTATTGGACCTTGGTGGTTCCACCCTGGGTTTGGGGCGGACCCAGGTTATAAAAGGGGCTGGAGACAACATAGAGGTGCGCAGTCTTCATTTAGAGTTCTTGGTGGCATAAGTCTTGTTGGAAGCGGTAGGTAGGGCTAGGCGAATGGTACCTGTCACGCCAAGATTCGTGGCTCAGCACATGAGGGTCAGGCGCCGTGCTTCCTTTCTACCGTTCCTGTTGTGCTAGAGCAGTCCAGTGGCGTTAACTGGGCTGCAGCTGCTGCTGTTCAGTTGTGCCTCCTACGCACACGGACAGAATACCTGTTGTGTCACCTGTCCGAGAGTGCCCTCTACGCACACGGACAGTGTACCTGCTGCGCCACCTGTCCGGTTGTGCCCTCTACGCGCACGGACAGCGCACCCCAGAACCCCTGTGAAGTTAACAGGGTGTTCCTGAATTGGGTGTGTGAACCCTATTATCCTCCTCGGCTTCCCAGTCAAATGCTACTGGTGTGACTACCTGGTCTGACGTGTCCTTTACACACGTGGCCAGTCGAGTGGTGGCCAGAAACGCTAATCGGAGGAACGCTCGGCCTGACGTGTCTTACACATGTGGCCGACAGGGCGCTGTCGCAGCGGTCTTCTCGGTCAACGCTAACTGGTTACCATCCGGCCTGACGTGTTGTTACACACGTGGTCGGAGTAGCGTCCGCTCCACCGAAACACTCACTGGGTTGTCGCGGTCTGACGTGTCCCTACACACGTGACCGGTTCCTTGAGTTATCTCAGAGCCATCCAGCTCTATAGTCTCCGCCTAACCCACAGGGTGCCAGCAGCTCCATTACCATCTGGAGCACGAAGGGCCCCGACTGGCGATTGGGATATATACCCCTGGTCCTAATCTGCCGGTCCCCCCGTAACAGGTAATTTGTTTAAGTTTCTTTAAGGTATTGATGTCAGAAAGGACTAGGTCAATTCTTGAAAAGGATCTGTTGGGGTTTGAATAATAAGTATATTCTACTGAGGTTGTATTTAGGCATCTAAAGATGTATAGCTCCTCTCGGTTGATCCAAGAATCAAGAGTGACATTGAGTACCCTGCCTTTGTTGGAAGAGTCGAATTTAGGGTTAGGTATGGCGATAAAATCTCCGAAAAGTAAGAGATCCCCTTTGGTGTGATCTAATTAAAGATAGTACTCTATTTAGGAAGGTAATTTTTCCCTTGTTGGGAGCGTATATGTTGGCTAGTGTGTATGTAGTGTTATATAGTTTGCAGATGACTATTAGATATCTACCTTCTGGGTCAATTATCATTTTCAGTTCTTCAAATCTTATTGAGTCTCTTATAATGAGAGCCACACCTGATTTTTTCTTTTCATTTGAAGAGAGAAGGAGTGTTTGGAATGATTTATGTTCAAATTTGGGTGTTTTTTCTAGGGCGAATTTTGTTTCCTGTAGTCTAATTATATCTGCTTTGAATTTTTGGATGTCCCTCCATATGAGAAACCTTTTTTGTGGCGAGTTTAACCAATCGACGTTGATAGTCAGGAATTTTGTGGTCATTTTGGTGGTTAATAGCTTTTTTGGGGGGCTTTTTCTCTTGGAGTGGTCTAGACATTTGATATTCCTCCGGCTGGGGATATTTTTTGTCATGTTATTGATCATGTCAGGTAAACTTGAGGTAATAATTTTAAACATAAACATGGGGTGAAGTTTCAAGGTAGATATATTGTGGGAGATATATTACAACAAATTTCTCCTTGTGGGCTAGTGTTTTCTGCCTATTAGGGTGGTCCCGATTCAGATAAGGGACTTGAACGAGGGTGCACTGATAATTATCTCTTTGAATCATCTTTTTTCCTTTCCAGGTTGGGGAGATGCAATTTTCAAGTCTTTGAGCAATTTCAGCCCCTCTTCCGGCTCTTCGATTGATATGGTTTTTTGCTTAAATGTGAAGATCAGATTATTGTTTTGATGGCCCTAGTGGTATAAGATGTAATTTTTCCTCAGAGCATCCGTGATTGGCTTATAATCTCTTCTCCTTTTCAAAGTCTCCTTTGAAAGGTCGATAAATACTTTAAGTTCTCGTGAGGGGGTGGTAAAGTTGTTGTTGTTGTTGTTTCGTAAGAAATCCATTAGTTTTTCTTTTGTTCTATAGAACGTAAATCTCGCAATGACGTCTCTGGGGATTTCTTCTGCAAAGAATGTCGGTTTTGGAAGCCTGTGAATGCGTTCAAATGAATACTCTGATTCTGGGAGAGAAGGTAAAGCTTTTTTCACTATGTTCTTTACATATGTAATAAGGTTTGTGTTTTTGATCTTTTCTGGTATTCCTCGAAATTTTAAGTTACTTCTTCTGTCTCTATCTTCTCTATCTCTCCATTTATTTCTTAGGAATTTTACCTTCTCTATTAGCTTGTCTTGTTCTGTTTGTAAGTTATTTGTGCCCTATGAGAGTTCCTCCACTTCTCTTTCAGTGTTCTCCGATCTTGAGGCTATCATTGCCATAGAGGTTTTCATGTCATCTAAGTCAGTTTTAAGCGATTTGTTGTAAGCTCTGAAGAGGTTGTGGAAGAATTACCGGTCCAGTGGCTGGCCCACATTGTAGTTCACCATAAATTCTTCGTTGTCTGAATCTCTTCTGGCTTCTTTTTTGACTGGGCTCGAATTGGAAGAATTGCTCCTCTCTGAGTCTGTGTCATCAGGTAGATTTATGTATTGGGCAGGGTTATGTTTGTTTTCCATTTCTTTTCTTCTCTTGGTTAACCGTAACATCAAGTGATGGGGTGAGGTCAGGTACCCATAGGTCCTTATTGTTTCATCCGCTGTTTTTCCTTGATGATTGAGTAGGACCTTGGGCTGATGGGGGGGTTTGGTCCATGCACTCCTCATACATGGTTTCATTGTCTACTGTTTCACTATTAGGATTATTTTTGTTTTAGGGCGGCATTGTGTATTAATAGGAGTTTTATAATGTGCTTTTATTCTACTTTTACAATGTAGTTTATTGTGCAGGTTAACTATTGTGGCTTTAAGGATTTTTCTCCTTCTCTTACCTAATCCTCCCCTCTCCCTCCTGCAAAGTTGTTATTTCAGTTGAATATCTCCCCTGTCACATCTATGGTTTCCAATTTTGTTTTCGGATATTCTGATATACTTAAATTCCTCTGCTTTATGGGATCTGGATATGAACAGGTGAGGGGTAGTATTATGGTACACACCCTTTTGGGAGGGTATATTTGCGGTTCCTCTGTGGGTCAGGCCCTTATAATGTGGTATGCTCAAAATCTGCTTATTTGTGGGGTCTTTTGTAGTATAACTCTCAATGAAAGTGTTTATTAGGCCCTTTAAATGTATGGAACGGAAGGTACAGTACTGTGGTACATACACAGCATGCGGTTGGGGCCGAAAACGTGAGCTCACATTTGGTAGTGTCTGTGCCACAGTGATCCCCCCCTCCTCCTGGGTCTGTTGCTGTGGGTACTTGTAAACAAGTTAAACAGCATGCATTGAGTTACTCAGCTCCTATGGAGTGCTAGCTGAGCTGTAAGTGTATATTATACGCAATTTACATATATCTCCTATCTGCAGAGCCTGGTAATACTTTTATATTAACAACCTATTAATGAAGCAACTAACATATATATATATATATATATATATATATATATATATATATATATATATATATACACAAAATGAGGCTTACTCAGTTACTCTTGGTAGTCTTAGGAGGTTGTAGTAGTATAGTGAGGTACCAGTATGAGAAGGATGAAGGAATGCAGCAGTCGCCACTTATCTGTTTAAAAGTTGCTTTCAGCTATGCAATGCTACTGAAAATGGGCAGCAGCTATGCCTTAGTTGTGGATGATTGCTGCACTCCGCTCCCTGTCGTCTCCCCAACGTTGATATATAAATCTTCTGTTGTGGTAGTGATTAAACCAGAGTCTCCGGGGCTCAGGTACGCGGGAAGCCCACCGACTTTGCTTGAGTGATGATCCCGCTTCTATACTATCTTGTGCAGATGCAGAGTTCCTTCACTTTCCATATCTGCGGTGCTTGAGTACGTGGCAGGCTCTTCCACCTGATCAGCTTGCGGTAGTGTCTGTAATGTAGTACTTCTGTGAGCCGCTGACAAGATCAGCTAAGCATCTGTTAGAAGTGCTGTCTGAACCCGGAATCCCGTGCACCGATGCGTAAGGTCAGTGCAGATCTGATTACCCAATCTGCTGGCAGGCTGTAGACTGTCTCTTATAGCTGACCGCAGTTAGACCACAGCTCCCTCAGTGACGTTTCCCCGCTGTTTATTGTATTGGGGGTGGTTAAATAGTCCATATAATAGTAAATGCCGGTATATGGTGATTCAGTCAATATAGTGGCAGAATCCTTTAAATGCAGGAAGTTTACTGAGGAGAGCTCTTGAACAATTATCACTGTGGGGGTTTGTCAGAGCTGACAGGATGTGGTAGGATGAGCCACTGCTAGGAGTCAGACAATGGAATGTAGTGATATTATTCCAAAATAAAGTGGTATAGCTCAACTGGTTGCAATAAATCTATGAGACTTTGTATTTATCTGTTGAGTTCTTGCTGTTGTGTTAGGAATCTTGGTGGTGGATGTCCCAGATAGATAAAAGAGGGAGGAGACCCAGGCTGTAATGGCTCCTTAGGGCTGCATCATGGGTTCAGGCCTTCTTGTAAGTATTTAGATGAGGCAAAGTCCTAAGAAGTCTCAAGTAGGGTCAAAGTGCTCTCTGTGCACTCCTGCGCTCTGTCCTGTTGCTTTGGTAGGGAGATGAGCCTTTAAAAAGGCTAAAATCCCTGTTGCTGGGGATTAGAAGCAGGAGCACCAGTTGCCCTCAAGTCAGCCTCAAACCTCCATTCCCGAAGATGTTGATCTTCAGGAATTTGAAGACGACCTGGTCGATGATGAGGTGACTGATCCAACTTGGATGGGTGGCATGGATTGTAAGAGCAGCAGTGCAGAGGAGCATGTGCCCATAGTCCACAAAAAGACTGTAAGACAAAGGGTTTCGACCACTGCCAGAAGTCAGTCAAGTGTGCACATGACACCACCACCTGTAGCATCTCAGAGTCCAAGAGTCCGTGCACCACCTGTACCATCTCTCTCTGCATCACATGGGGAAGCAGGCCACGCCTCTCAATCAGCCAGCAATTTCCATGCAGGACAATGCTCCCTGTCACAGCAAAATGGGTAAAGTAGTTGCTTGAAACAGAAAACATTGAAACCATGAAATGGCCAGCCCAGAGTCCTGATCTAAACCCAATAGAAAACCTCTAGAAAATCCTTGGTGACAAAGTTATGGCCAATAAAACCACAACAGTCAAAGAACTGTGGAAGAGACAGGAAGAAGAGTGGACCATAATCACACCAGTGCAGTGTGAGAGACTAGTGATATCCTGTGGCCACAGATGTGATGAATTCATTCAAAGCAAAAACCTGTACACTTCTTACTGATTAGTGACTGTTGTTACCATCAGAAAATTTACTTATAACCTTTTTCTTTTTCTTTTCAACAGTCATTGTTGTTCTCTAATTATGATTATCATATTTTGGGCAAAATAAAGATTTTATGTTGATAAACTTTGGATCTTTTGTAAAACACTGTTCAATTGACATGATGTAAACCTTCAAATGTTGATCAATGTAGATTACATTATTTCTGAAAAAAGCAAATCATACATTGTTCTCTAATTTTGATCTTTAGTATATATATATGTGTGTGTGTATGTCCGTTAAAGGAATCCGCACCGTCGCATGTAGAATCACAAAATTTTGCACAGACACTTCATGTGACCCAGGGAACGTCGTAGACTGTTTTGACAGGACAATTTCACCCTGCGCTTTACAGTTACTCTCCAAAAAACATGCCTCCATTAAAGTAAATGGAGCCTGGAACTACTGGTTTTAATAGCAGCTGTGATAGGTTGCTATAGGAACAAAAGACATTGTTAGTATAAGAAGCTTATGTGTGAGGTGATATGATGTCAGTGGGGAGACGGATAGAGAGAGAGAGACAGAGAGACAAAGAGAGAATGACAGACATACATAGGCACAGACAGAATAAGAGGCAGACAAGGAAAGAAACAGACAGACAGACAGGGAAAGAGGCAGAGAGATAGAAACAGAAAAACGGTGAAAGAGACAGACAGAGACAGATGGGGAAAGAGACAGACCTGGAAAAGAGAGACCTGCAAAGGGACAGACAGGCAGATAGGGACAGAGACAGACAGACAGGGAAAGAGGAGACAGACAAAGATAGATGGGGAAAGAGACAGACCTTGATAGAGACAGACGGTGTAAGAGACAGAGAAATAGAGACAGACGGGGAAAGAGACAGACGGGGAAAGAGACAGACGGGGAAAGGGACAGACGGGGAAAGGGACAGACGGGGAAAGGGACAGACGGGGAAAGGGACAGACGGGGAAAGGGACAGACGGGGAAAGGGACAGACGGGGAAAGGGACAGACGGGGAAAGGGACAGACGGGGAAAGGGACAGACGGGGAAAGGGACAGACCTGGAAAGGGACAGAAGGGGAAAGAGAAAGACAGAGACAGACAAAGACAGACGGGGAAAGAGACAGACCTGGAAACAGACAGATGGAAAAAGAGACAGACGGGGAAAGAGATAGATGGGTAAAGAGACAGACTGGGGAAAGAGACAGACCTGAAAAGAGACAGACAGGGCAAGAGAGAGACAGACAGACACAGACATAGAGATAGACACAGAGACACAGAGAGACAGATAAACTGATACAAAGACAGACAGATAGAAATAGACAGACAGAGACACAGACACAGACAGACAAGGAAAGAGCCAGACAAACAGCGACACACAGACAGAGACTGGGAGAGAGACAGAGAGACAGTTACTATCTCGGGCAACGCCTGGGTACTACAGCTAATATATATATATATATATATATATATATATATATAAAATGTATGTATATATATATGTACAGTTAGGTCCAGAAATATTTGGACAGTGACACAAGTTTTGTTATTTTAGCTGTTTACAAAAACATGTTCAGAAATACAATTATATATATAATATGGGCTGAAAGTGCACACTCCCAGCTGCAATAGAAGTATTTTTGTGTACTCACCGTAAAATCTCTTTCTCTGAGTCTTCATTGGGGGACACAGGACCATGGGTTATGCTGCTGTCACTAGGAGGCTGACACTAAGTAAACAGAAAAAGTTAGCTCCTCCCCAGCAGTATAACCCCTGAGCCGGAGGCGGGCTCAATCAGTTTAGTGCACAAGCAGTAGGAGGAGAACCAAACAATCCTGGATAAAACAAGGTAAGAAACTATGACGAACAGTCGTGTGACCAGTGACCTGGGAATATAGGCACTGGGGCAACAGGCATGTCATATATAACAAAAAACACAAGCAGGGTGGGTGCTGTGTCCCCCAATGAAGACTCAGAGAAAGAGATTTTACGGTGAGTACACAAAAATCCTTCTTTCTCTATCGTTTCATTGGGGGACACAGGACCATGGGACGTCCAAAAGCAGTCCCTGGGTGGGAAGAAAACCATCACCGGAGATAGGAAGGAAGCCGCTTCCCCTTGCCGGGCTTGACCCAGACCTACAAGCGCCTACGTTGTTACAGGTGTGCCAATGCCACCCGCAAACCTTACGCCAAGACTGGCCTCTGCCAAAGCTTGGGTGTGAACCTGGTAGAAAATAGTCAAGGTATGTCGACTAGAGCGGGTGACGGACCAGGGGACCTGGTCGATCGACGACTGGAGTCCAATCGTTCAAGGGTGCCCCTTGCTCGGTAGACCGCGGCGGAAATCCGTCCTTCATGCGATAGTCTTCACATATGGAGGAAAGGATCCATGTGATATTCTGGCCCTTGGCGCCGGCATACGCTTCTTGGGCAAGGGTGGAAGGATGGACTGACGGTCGGTGTAACCGAAAAATGATGTCCTGCAGACACGAAAGACTGAGGGCTCGTACCAGCCCTGGAACGAACTATGCCCCTTTTAGGCTGAGAGAGGAGCCTAGAACCGAAAAACCGAAACCTAAAGTCCTCTGCTGGAAGGAACAAAGAGGTGTCTTGGACAGAAACGAAAGGTTCTGTCTGGAGCCCCTCCTTGTCCTGCTGGTGGAGCCGGAAAAAGGGGGGAAAAAACGACAAGAGGGCTGTCCGCCCTGATGCCGTCTGTAACAACCAGATGGCCACGAGGAGCCCACCTATCAAAACAGGTGGGAGCAGGGAAAAAAGGGGTACCTTGAGCGAACCCATCACTGGATTAAGGTCCCACATTTCTAGTGAACGATGAAATAAATCTTCGAGGAAACTGGATTCCCGGCCCTCTTCAATGTCTGCCATCGTCTTGTCCACAGACCTGACCGAGCCAGCACCCGGGATCCACTGGTGAGGCCATGTAACTTGGGACTTCTGAGTCCTGGTAGAATAGAGGGGCCCCGACACGGAAGAATTTTGCGGTCTGGAAGGAGCCACGGGGCATTTGCGAGGAGACGAGTAAATTATGTGAACTATGCTCGCCTGGGCCACTCCCGAGCTATCTCTTGCCTTGGTCCATCTTGAGAACCCTCGAGATCATAGGAAGCCGCGGGAAAATGCACGAGAGCCTGAACAGGCTACACGACCGATCTAGGGCGTCGTCATTTAGTCCAGAGCAGGTGCATACTCGAAGCACCATTGACTGAGATTTGGATCGGAAGGCCAAAAAGGTCCATGACAGGAGGTCTTCCTTCGCCAGAGAACTGGCTGTTGTTTCCGTGTTGGAGCCCTTTACCTACGCGAGGTCTATCCTACCGCAGAAATCGGCCGTCCAAACGTCCACGCTAGGGATGTGCTGCCGAGATTAACGAGTGAAGGGACCTGTCCCAGAGCAAGATCTTCTTGGCCTCTTCCCTTGCCATGACACTCCCTGCGTCTTCCTGGTGGATGATGCACATCACCGCTGTGGCATGGTCCGACTGGAACCTGGCTGGGTAACCACGACCTAGAGAAGAAATTGTAACTGGGCTAACCAACTGGCTCTGAAGTCCGGAATGTTGAAGGAGAGACGACGCTCTAGGGGTGTCCCTCGGGACCGTGCCGAGGAATGGTGGGATAGCATACCCTAGCACGGGAGGCTGGTGACGGTTGATAATAAGCTCCAGAGGAGGAAAGGGAAGTTTCCCAGGGATGGTTGCGAAGACTGGTCCGCTAGGAGGAGATTGGCGGGTCACCCGCGAAGACGGAACCTTCCTGTCTCCGTTCTTCAGTGTGTTCCGTTGGAGAGTCCGGGATGAAATCTGGTATGTGCACCGTCGCTATCACCGCCACAGGCTGTCGAGGACTCGCATAGCCAAAAAACTGAAGGGAAGAAACGGGAGCGGGAGGCAAAGAGCACGCGGGGCTCTGTGCCAGGAGGGAAACTACTCCTGCGTGAGGAGTAGCCACCCTTGAACGGCTCGAAAACTGTGCCTGAGGGATGATGGACCGGACCGGGCCGGGTCTGGGAGGACTCCTTCCGGTAGCTCAGCTACCCTAGTAGCGAGGAAGGGGAAGCTTCCTAGAGGGTGATGATGGTCTAACCTCAAGGCGAGGGTCCTTGAAGGGAGACTCTGGGTCTCCCGGTCGTTTCTGGGCGGAGAGAGCCTAGCAGCTCTGCAAAGTAGGATGCGTAGGGACAGTGATCCCTGAAAGCGTTCTTAGAAGGCTGGAACGGTCCGCAGCCATGCCAGGCGGAGATGGCTGTTGTAGGGATAAAGGCTCCCTGACGGGTTGCGGCGTGGACGGGGCTGCGTGAGGGAACGATCCTGGTGCATCAGGGCCGATGCCGGGAAAGGGATATACCCTTCCCCTACGTAGCCTAGGGGAGAGAGTAGTGTACCCTGACGTAGCCTAGGGGATAAACTAGACTCGCCTATCTCCAAAGGGGCATTCCCGAAAGTCGGAAAAAAGGTCAGCGACTTCCTAGATGTCGAATCTGCGTTCCTGATCCCGAGTCCGAGGTCTCGATGGTGGGCACACTGATGCTAGAGGTTCAGGCCGAGTAGCGGGCAGACATCAGGTTTGTGAAGAGAGGGTACTCCCTGAAGAAGATACCCAGCCCTGGGTCGGCATAGGAGGGACGTGGACCGCTGCATATGGTGTCCGCGAAGTCCCTGCGGAGCGGCGCGATAGTAACGAGAAGCCCGGAGGAACCCAGGCGGGTCGCATAAAGGGTAGCGTGCCGCTTCCTTTCGGAGCCCCCTTCGAGAAGGGGTAAGACAAATAAATGGACTTACCACTGGGAAAAATCGCGTCCGGGGATTATCCATGATCACGCAGTCACCGTGCGAACTGGATGTCCACTGAAAACCGCAGTGGCCCCCACCTTGTTCTCTGCAAAGTGGCATGCCCCCTCTCTCCAGAGCCCTTTGGGGGAATGATAATGACAATAACACGACTTACCGCTGGTAAACGCCGTGTCTGGTTGCCGTCTGTGATCATCAGCGACTCCAGTTTAGTATGCCCCTTCTCTCCGAAATCGTCTTGGAGAAGGGAAAAAAGACAATGACAAGACTTACTGCTGGTCAACTTCGTGTCTGGTAGTTGTCTGTGAGCCCGCGGAACTCAGCGAGCTCTGGATGTCCTCTGAGCACATAGGGGTCTGCTTCAAATGTCTTAAGGGAGACCTGCGTGCACGGAGAGAAGAGGGCTGTCCGTAGCCTTACGGCTTGACTCACCATTTGTAGCAGGGTATTCGTCATGCGCCAAGACATCTAGGTCCTGCTCGGAATCCAGCAGAGGTGGAAGCCTGGGCCATCACCCGAGAGGTCGGAAGACTGCCGGAGGAAGGACAGTCTGGACCTGGGGGATAAGTGGAAACTGGGGAGCCACAAAAGACGAGACCTGGTGGGTCCGCTTCCAGCATAGGAAAAAAGGTCCCTGGTACGGGACTCACCTCCCCGAGGGGATTGCGCCAGTCCTATGGATGGTATGACCGAGCATCGGCCGGGGACGCGGCGCATGCGCACGAACCCGAGGGACGCAGCGAGGGGAGTTATGGCCTGAGACAGGGCGTTAACCGGCCGGCAGGGGTCAACAGCAAACTGACATCTTCTTGAAAATAATTCACAAAAGAGGGGACCGAGTCTTGGCTTACCGGCCCAAAATAACTAAAAAGTCGAGTTGGAAACTCTATGTACTAAAAAACGTGATAGAAAACAAGTGCCCGCATAAGCAATGTAGGAGTCAATGTATGAAAAATCATGCACGTATTTTTAATAAAAAATATACACTAAAAATAAGAGTGTGTTCTGTTTTTCCCTGAAAAAAGTTGCTGCAGCCTCAGCAATCCGCAGACCGGGAGTCTGCCATAATCTTTCTTTTTTTTTTTTTTTAAATAAAATGAACACTGAGGGAGCGGGAAAAAATATCCCCCACCCCCCTGGTGATGTCTGGGGCAGAGCGGAGGGCGGAGAAGGAGAGGCCGGCGGCCAATAGCGCCGCGCAGGAGGCGGGCCTGGGACGCCGAGGACCAGGCCAAGCCGGGGGCTAAATTTTGACGCTGCTGCGCGGGCAGAGGCAGCGCCGGCGGACCCAGCCGCAAGGCGCCGGCGTCGCAGCCTGGGACGCCGAGGACCAGGCCGAAGTCGGGGGCTAAATTTTGACGCTGCTGCGCGGGCAGAGGCAGCGCCAACGGACCCGGCCGCAAGGCGGCGGCGTCGCAGCCTGGGACGCCGAGGACCAGGCCGAAGTCGGGGGCTAAATTTTAACGCTGCCGCTCAGGCAGAGGCAGCGCCGGCGGACCCGGCCGCAAGGCGGCGGCGTCGCAGCCTGGGACGCCGAGGACCAGGCCGAAGCCGGGGGCTAAATTTTTACGCTGCCGCGCGGGCAGAGGCAGCGCCGGCGGACCCGGCCGCAAGGCGGCGGCGTCGCAGCCTGGGACGCCGAGGACCAGGCCGAAGCCTGGGGCTAAATTTTTACGCTGCTGCGCGGGCAGAGGCAGCGCCGACGGACACGGCCGCAAGGCGGCGGCGCAGCCGCAATTCGAATCCGCCCGACCTAGGAGTCTGCAGGGAGCTCCGCGGACGTAGCGGGGGTGGCCGGCGACTAGGCCCAGACCGGGGCCTAAAATTCTGCAGCCGCCTGAGGGGGAGAAGGTAGGAGAGGGTGTCCTACCTGATCCGCGGCGCGCTCCAGAGTGCAGGCTGAGACTCTGCACATGTTTCTGTGTGCTCCTCTCGCAGAAGGGATGGCTGCGGGCACCAGGAAGCCGGCTGAAGAAGGCAGGGAGGTGGACGCTGGTGGGGGGTGGAAGCCCCTAAATGTAGCAGCGCTGCGGGCCCCATCCTAGATCGAGACGCGCTGTGGTCCAGTCCCTATTTGCCGAGCCCCTTGCGCCCTTTGGGGTGATACCGCAGAGCGGATAGGGGGTGCCCCGGAAGATTCTGCCCCACACGAACACACCAGGGATTGGTACCGCGGGAATGGACGGGGGCGAGGGCCCGAAGACTCAAACCTCTGCGACCCCAGGGAGTGGTACCCACCGGGCTGCGAGAGCTGAGGAAGAGAAGTACGATACCTGCAGAAACAGAGAAGTACCACAGATGAGAGCGACGAGCGTCGCCGAGAAAAAATGAAAAAAATACGCAAAAAATCAAGTGGCTGAAGGGGGCCCAGTCGGCCCACATCAGCCTCCTACGACACTAAGCAAAAAACTGATTGAGCCCGCCTCCGGCTCAGGGGTTATACTGCTGGGGAGGAGCTAATGTGGCGCCCCTGACCTGGTCAGGCACCACTGAGTACTGCACCCATGCTGGGGACAGTACAATACAGGTAATCCAGAAGGCTGACTGGGGTGTGGAACACAGGCGCATAGTGATCAGGTCTCACACATGTACCCATGAGAGGACCCCTGGGGATCCCAGGAGGGGGAAAAGCCTTCACCTTCACTGGAATAGTGGAGGGGGCCAAAAGCCTCCATCTCCTCTCAAGGGGTGTGGTAAGAGAGTCTGGTTGCTAGGTGGCGTAGGCAGGCACAAAAAGGGAAAAGAGAAGGAGGAGTAAACAGTCTAGAGTCTGCAGCAGAGTGTGGAGGAGTGAGGAGCAGGAAAGTGAAGCTCAGACAGGAGCAGCAGTGAAGGTCCCAGATGTGAGCCGGTTCAGTGCAGAGTCCAGGGAGCTCGAGTGAGGAGCAGATCCCGTGGGCTGCTGTAGTCTGACAGCGTCCGCGCAGTGGCTACCGACGGGGGAGAACGGTCAACTAGGAGTGCTACCTGAAAGCCAGCTTCAGCTAGGGAGTGCAACGGAGTGGGAAGTAAGGAGACTGCTAGAGAGCACCAGGCCCAACCGGGCGGCAGATCCCGAAGCAAGGATAGATCCACCTTTCCCTGCTAAACCTGCCGGTGTGGGGCTCTCAAAGCCCACACCACAACACCACAAAAGCCGCAGCCACGTAACCACAGTGAGGGCCCATAGGTCACAGGAGGCAAGCAGCTGGAGTGGCCTGGTCCGGGGAACAAGCATACGGCGAACGAAGGGGAGAGAGAGGCTGCAGCATCTTCCCTGGGTGACCCCCATAGGGACTAAAAGTCGGGGTCACCCCAAACCACCAAGGGCTAAGGAAGGCGAGTCAGTAGTCACCCTCATAAAGTCAGCCTGAAGGATACCTGGTTCCCACCTGGTTCATCCCAGCTACGCCCGGGCTACTCACCCTGCCATCAAATGTGAGTAAAGCCCTTGAAAGACATTCCTGCCTGTGTGGTTATTCTGCGACTTGTGGTACTACAAACCTACACAGGGCCCTGGGGCTTGCCTCACTCTCAGGAGGCTACTACATCCGACTGCACCCACCATCAGCCCCAGGCGTCCCCTAACCTGCAGTGGCGGTCCCCACTGACCGCAATACTGAGAGTGGCGTCACGATCAAAAACCGAAGATTCCCTACCTGTGACCAGCACCAGCTACGTGGAGTCCCTGAAGGTAATGCACCGATACAACACCTGTGGGGCTTCACACTAACTTTTTCTGTTTACTTAGTGTCAGCCTCCTAGTGACATCAGCATAACCCATGGTCCTGTGTCCCCCAATGAAACGATAGAGAAATGAGAGTTTTCACATCCAAATCGGAGAAAGGGTTTAGGAATCATAGCTCTGTAATGCATAGCCTCCTCTTTTTCAAGGGACCAAAAGTAATTGGACAAGGGACTCTAAGGACTGCAATTAACTCTGAAGGCGTCTCCCTCGTTAACCTGTAATCAATGAAGTAGTTAAAAGGTCTGGGGTTGATTACAGGTGTGAGATTTTGCATTTGGAAGCTGTTGCTGTGACCAGACAACATGCGGTCTAAGGAACTTTCAATTGAGACCTGTGTTGAATGATGACATTGGGGGGAACTGCAACAATGTAGAGTCAGTATGGGTAAATGTACATGGGGAGGGGAATAATGGAAAAATGCTAATTGGAGTTTGCTATAAGCCTCCTAACATACCTGAACAAATAGAGGGTGAAATGCTGGAACAAATTGAAAAGGCAGCTAATAATAATAATCGGGTTCTTATTATGGGGAATTTCAACTATCCAGACATACAGTGGGACATAGAATCTTCTGGTTGTGCTAAAAGTGGTAAATTCTTATCTACCATTCAAGAGAATTACCTCTCTCAGATGGTAGATGAACCGACGAGGGGAGATAATTTTCTAGATTTGGTCCTGTCAAATAGACCGGATACAATTTCAGATCTACAGGTCCGGGAGCACTTGGGCACCAGTGATCATAATATGGTAAGCTTCAACGTAATATTCAATAAAACATTTCAAAGGGGAAATGCTAAAACCTGGAATTTTAGGAAAGCTGATTTCAATAAATTAAGGGAAGAGCTTAAATGTGTAGATTGGGACAAAGTTACGGTAACTGGGGATACTGAACATAAATGGGGAAAGTTTAAGGATATACTGCTAGAGTCCTGTAAAAAACTTATACCCTCTGGTAATAAAACGTCCCAGAATAAAAAGAAACCACTATGGCTAAATAAGACTGTACAAAGTATAATAAAACAAAAACAAAGGGTGTTTAAAATCTTGAAGGCTGAGAATACAGAAATAGCATTTCAGGAGTATAAAGATATCAATAGGCAATGCAAAAAAGAAATCAAACAAGCAAAACTAGCTACTGAAACAAAAATCGCCAATGACATTAAAATAAATCCCAAAATCTTTTATAAATACATTAATGCCAAAAGGAAAACAAAGGATAGTATTGGCCCCTTAAAATATAATAACAAGTTAGTTATAGAGGACAAACAAAAGACTGAGATATTAAATAGGCATTTCTCTTCTGTGTTCACCAAGGAACTGACTGTACCAGGCATCATTCAACAAGTGAAAAATCAAAGTTCACCACCCGATATAATTAATTTAACACAAGAAGAAGTACGCCTACGTCTGAGTAAATTAAACATTGACAAATCCCCAGGGCCAGATGGCATTCATCCACGAATATTGAGGGAATTGAGCTCCGTAATTGACAGACCGCTGTATCTTATCTTTTTAGACTCGCTTGTAACAGGGTTGGTGCCTCAGGATTGGAGGATTGCTGATGTGGTACCGATATTTAAGAAAGGTAAGAGGGTAGATCCAGGCAACTACCGTCCAGTAAGCCTGACATCAGTAGTATGCAAAGTTTTTGAGGGCATTTTAAGGGATAACATGCAAAAATATGTTGCAGAAAATAATTTAATAACTGACAGACAGCATGGATTCATGAAAGATAAATTGTGTCTAACCAACCTGTTGGGGTTCTATGAGGGGGTAAGTGCAAACCTGGATATTGGTAATGCAGCTGATGTGATTTATTTGGACTTTGCAAAGGCATTTGATACTGTACCACATAATAGCCTTATACTAAAGCTCCAGAAGCAAGGACTAGGGGAAACTATATGCAACTGGGTAAGGAATTGGCTAAAAGATAGGAAACAAAGAGTAGTCATAAATGGAACATTCTCTAAATGGGCCATAGTCAGCAGTGGGGTGCCGCAGGGATCTGCGCTAGGACCAATTCTTTTTAATCTCTTTATTAATGACCTTGTGGATGGGATTGATAGTATCAAGTGTCAGTGTAAGTGTCAGTCTTTGCTGATGACACCAAACTATGTAGGATATTAAAAACTGACCTTGATAGTATAATATTACAAAAAGATCTGGATAAGATGTCAGAATGGGCAGATACTTGGCAAATGAGATTTAATGTTGATAAATGTAAAGTAATGCACCTAGGACGGAGTAATCCTATAACTGCGTATACATTAAATGGAAGTAAACTCGGGACTGCAGAACAGGAGAAGGACTTGGGTATTCTCATTACAAATAAGCTGAGCAGCAGCACTCAATGTCAAGCAGCAGCTGCAAAAGCAAACAAGATTCTAGGGTGTATAAAAAGAGAGATTAGATCCCGTGATCCCAACGTATTGTTACCCCTCTATAAATCACTTGTAAGGCCACATCTGGAATATGGGATTCAGTTTTGGGCACCACATTTTAAAAAGGACATTCAGAAGTTAGAGTCAGTTCAAAGGCAGGCAACTAGACTACTACAAGGAATGGAAGGCCTCCCATATGATGACAGGTTGAAAAAGTTAGATATGTTTAGCTTAGAAAAAAGACGTCTCAGAGGAGATCTCATTTATATGTATAAATATATGTGTGGTCAATATAAAGGACTGGCACATGACTTATTTCTTCCGAAGACAATACTAAGGACCAGGGGGCATTCACTGCGAGTGGAAGAAAAGCGATTCTGACAGCTAAATAGGAAAGGGTTCTTTACAGTTAGAGCAGTCAGACTGTGGAATGCCCTACCACAAGAGGTAGTAATGGCAGATACTATAACAGCTTTCAAAAAAGGGCTGGATGATTTCCTCAGTACACACAACATTGTTGGTTATAATTGACTTTGTGACCAAATGTAGAACTGGTGGAGGAAGGTTGAACTAGATGGACCTAGATCTTTTTTCAACCTTAGTAACTATGTAACTATGAGGTGAAGCAGAACATCCTGAGGCTGAAAAAATAGAAAAAATCCATCAGAGAGATAGCAGACATAATTGGATTAGCAAAATCCCCAGTCGGGTACATTCTGAGAAAAAAGGAATTGACTGGTGAGCTTGGGAACTCAAAAAGGCCTGGGCGTCCACGGATGACAACAGTGGTGGATGATCGCCGCATACTTTCTTTGGTGAAGAAGAACCCGTTCACAACATCAACTGAAGTCCAGAACACTCTCAGTGAAGTAGGTGTATCTGTCTCTAAGTCAACAGTAAAGAGAAGACTCCATGAAAGTAAATACAAAGGGTTCACATCTAGATGCAAACCATTCATCAATTCCAAAAATAGACAGGCCAGAGTTAAATTTGCTGAAAAACACCTCATGAAGCCAGCTCAGTTCTGGAAAAGTATTCTATGGACAGATGAGACAAAGATCAACCTGTACCAGAATGATGGGAAGAAAAAAGTTTGGAGAAGAAAGGGAATGGCACATGATCCAAGGCACACCACATCCTCTGTAAAACATGGTGGAGGCAACGTGATGGCATGGGCATGCATGGCTTTCAATGGCACTGGGTCACTTGTGTTTATTGATGACATAACAGCAGACAAGAGTAGCCGGATGAATTCTGAAGTGTACCGGGATATACTTTCAGCCCAGATTCAGCCAAATGCCGCAAAGTTGATCGGACGGCGCTTCATAGTACAGATGGACAATGACTCCAAGCATACAGCCAAAGCTACCCAGGAGTTCATGAGTGCAAAAAAGTGGAACATTCTGCAATGGCCAAGTCAATCACCAGATCTTAACCCAATTGAGCATGCATTTCACTTGCTCAAATCCAGACTTAAGACGGAAAGACCCACAAACAAGCAAGACCTGAAGGCTGCGGCTGTAAAGGCCTGGAAAAGCATTAAGAAGGAGGAAACCCAGCGTTTGGTGATGTCCATGGGTTCCAGACTTAAGGCAGTGATTGCCTCCAAAGGATTCGCAACAAAATATTGAAAATAAAAAATTTTTTTTGGGTTTGATTTATTTGTCCAATTACTTTTGACCTCCTAAAATGTGGAGTGTTTGTAAAGAAATGTGTACAATTCCTACAATTTATATCAGATATTTTTGTTCAAACCTTCAAATTAAACATTACAATCTGCACTTGAATTCTGTTGTAGAGGTTTCATTTCAAATCCAATGTGGTGGCATGCAGAGCCCAACTCGCGAAAATTGTGTCACTGTCCAAATATTTCTGGACCTAACTGTATGTATATATACAGTGCAGACCACCTTGGACACACCTTCTCATTCAAAGAATTTTCTTTATTTTCATGACTGAAAATTGCAGATTCACATTGAAGGCATCAAAACTATGAATTAACACATGTGGAATGAAATACTTAACAAAAAGTGTGAAACAACTGAAAATATGTCTTTATTCTAGGTTCTTCAAAGTAGCCACCTTTTGCTTTGATTACTGCTTTGCACACTCTTGGCATTCTCTTGATGAGCTTCAAGAGGTAGTCACTGGAAATGGGCTTCCAACAGTCTTAAAGGAGTTCCCAGAGATGCTTAGCACTTGTTGGTGATTTTGCCTTCACTCTGCAGTCCAGCTCACCCCAAACCATCTCGATTGGGTTCAGGTCTGGTGAATGTGGAGGCCAGGTCATTTGGCGTAGCACCCCATCACTCTCCTTCTTAGTCAAATAGCCCTTACACAGCCTGGAGGTGTGTTTGGGGTCATTGTCCTGTTGAAAAATAAATGATGGTCCAACTAAACGCAAACCGGATGGAATTGCATGCCGCTGCAAGATGCTGTAGTAGCCATGCTGGTTCAGTATGCGTTCAATTTTGAATAAATCCCCAACAGTGTCACCAGCAAAGCACCACCACACCATGAGACCTCCTCCTCCATGCATCACGGTGAGAGCCAGGCATGTAGAGTCCATCCGTTCACCTTTTCTGCATCCCAAAAAGACACGGTGCTTGGATCCAAAGATCTCTAATTTTGACTCCTCAGACCAAAGCACAGATTTCAACTGGTCTAATGTCCATTTCTTGTGTTCTTTAGCGCAAACAAGTCTGCTGCTTGTTGCCTGTCCTTAGAAGGGGTTTCCTAGCAGCTATTTTACCATGAAGGCCAGCTGCACAAAGTCTCCTCTTAACAGTTGTTCTAGAGATGTGTCTGCTGCTAGAACTCTGTGTGGCATTGACCTGGTCTCTAATCTGAGCTGCTGTTAACCTGCGATTTCTGAGGCTGGTGACTCGGATAAACTTATCCTCCGCAGCAGAGGTGACTCTTGCTCTTCCTTTCCTGGGGTGGTCCTCATGTGAGCCAGTTTCTTTGTAGCGTTTGATGGTTTTTGCTACTGCAACTTGGGGACAATTTCAAAATTTTCCCAATTTTTCGGACTGACTGACCTTCATTTCTTTAAGTAATGATGGGCACTCATTTTTCTTAGCTGCTTTTCTCTTGCCATAATAGAATTTCTAACTAGAGATGAGCGAGGTTTGAGGTTCGTCAATTTCATGTTCGAGTGATTTTGGGGCGTGTTCGAGTCGTTCGACGAACTCGAGCCTTTTGCTAAAAGTTCGACAGTTCGAGTAACGTTCGAGAACGGTTTGAGCACCAAAAGCGTGGCTTTTTACAGCTACGTGTGCAGGGAGCCATCGCTAACAGCCTGCGGTAAGCTGGTAACCAGGGTAAATATCGGGTATCCAAGCAAAGTGTTTTTCTTAGTAACCCAATGTTTTCCCTGGCTACGTGTGCAAAAATCCCCGAAAGCCACACAGAAGCACGTCTGTGTCCCGCTCTAACCCCAGCCCCGTGGATGCCCGCTCAGCAGTATGCACAGCTGCCCGCACTGTATGGTGTCCGTAGCTGCCCACACTGCAGTGACAGCAACCGCGGGGATGACAAGCGCTGCCGTCAGGAGGTTAATGAAGTTCCTTACCTGCGGTGATGAAGTCCTGCCCTCCCGACGTCAGCGCCGTCACTGTCCTCCATGGCCGCCGCTTGTCACATCTTGTCTCGCTGCCGACCCCAGACTGTCACTAGCGGTGACGTCACAGGCACTCGCGATACTTGGTTGTGAAGGCGGCAGTCATTGAACTCAATGACAGCTCTGCTATCAGGAGTGCAGCGATCACCGCAGGTAATGTACTTTGCTATCCTCCTGACAGCAGCACTTGTCATGCCCTGCAGTGACAGCTCTGCTATTAGGAGTGCAGCGATCACCGCAGGTAATGTACCTCGCTATCCTCCTGACAGCAGCACTTGTCATCCCCTGCAGTGACTTGGGCTGACCTATTGATGTTAGCTCAGGTCACTGCATTGCTCTCCCAGCCAATATGGAACATTCTGCTCTTCATTGACTGGGACATTGACTATGGTATGGATCGTCATGGAAACCCCTTGGATTACACCAGACCTGGATTTGTTTTTCTTTCAAATAAATTGGTGAAACAGGGAATGTTTTGAGGAGTGTTTTTTCAAATAAAAATGTGTTTGTCGTCTATATTTTTTTATTACTGACTGGGTTGGTGATGTCGGGTATCTGACGCCTGACATCACGAACCCCAGGGTTTGATGCCAGGTGACATTACACATCTGGTATTAACCCCATATATTACCCCGTTTGCCACCGCACCAGCGCAACGGAATGAGCTGGAGCGAAGCACCAGGATTGGCGCATCTAATGGATGCGCCACTTCTGGGGTGGCAGCGGCCTGCTATGTTTAGGCTGGGGAGAGTCCAATAACCATGGACCTCCCTAGTCTGAGAATATCAGACCCCAGCTGTCCGCTTTACCTTGGCTGGTGATCCAATTTTGGGGGGACCCCCACGTGTATTGTTTTTTTTTTTATTATTTATTTAATTTGAAATAACAGCATGGGGTGCCCTCAGTTTTGGATTACCAGCCAAGGTGAAGCTGCCAGCTGTGGTCTGCAGGCTACAGCCGTCCGCTTTACCCTAGCTGGCTATCAAAAATAGTGGGAACCCAATGTAATTTTTTTTTTAAATTTATTTATTTTTTTGGCTAAATACAAGGCCAAGCACCCCTTAGTGCCACATGAAAGGCACCAAAGGGTGCAAAATTACAAAATGCAGGAGAGTGGGACATTATGTGTCTTTCTGCCATTATAATGACAGAAAAGACTGATATGAAGTGTACAAGCACAGGAAAATCACCAGAGCGCTCTACACTGTGAAAAGCAGAAAAAAATGGCACTGGAGTGAACATGTGACCGCCTCATGTAGGTTAAAGCTATGGATCCTGGGTAAATTTATGTATTTTACCTCCTTTAGTTTTTTTGCAGTAAGCAAAAAAACGGAAGGCACACGGATGACAAACGGATGACAAACGGACCGTATACGGAACAGAACAAAAACAGATGCCACAGGGATGCATCCGTGAAAAAAACAGACCGCAAAAACGGATCGGTCATGTGAATGTAGCCTTATTCTGATCTGCCGTTTATAAACAGCAGTCAGAAATAAGTGAATAGTGCCCCCAGGGTCACAAAATCTCCAGGGTTTCAGGGGGTAGCTGAGACCCTGGAGATCATGATTCAGGCCGGTTTTACTGGTCCCCGCTCACGTGATCACCGGCATACATGACACATGCGACAGAAAACTCCTCCCCAGGCCCTGCCAGGTCACCCCCTATAACCCCACCGGTGTTCCCCAGTGTCCCACGGTACCTGTGCAGCATCAATCCCCCACGGCGCCCTCATTCACAATAGACGCTGCCGCATGCACAGAGCGGCTGTCAGCTCAGCTTCCTGTCTTCAGTCACAGTGAGTGGCGGTAACCATGCATCTGTAAGCTACTGCAATGCCCTGCTCATGAGGTAAGGAACTTAGTTGATCAGGAGAGCTATACTACATTTCCAAATTGAGGTATTTGCTTTTATAGTTGCCCTGCTGAACGACTACCAAACATGACAGTCCGTTATACGCCACAAGAAAACATGTCTAACTAGCGCGCTCTGTTGTTTAGTATTTGTTCAGCAGGATAACTGGACTTAAAGGGGAAATCCATCTCTAAGATCCTATCCCCAATATATAGTAGGTGTAATAGCAATAATATTAGTAAACACCTTTTTTTGGAAATGTAGTATAGTTCTCCTGATTAGGCATGCCCTTACCTCATGAGCAGGGCATTGCAGCTTTGGTAGCAACAGTTACGACCAAGAGCAACCCACTGTCTCTATGAATAGTTGTAACCATGCATATGTAAGCTACTGCAATGCCCTGCTCATGAGGTAAGGAACATAGTTAATCAGGAGAGCTATACTAAATTTCCAAATGGAGGTATTTGCTATTTCTGTTGCCCTGCTGAACGAATACCAAACATGGGAGTCTGTCATACACCGCATAACAGCGAGCTCTGTTGTTTAGTATTCATTCAGAAGGATAACTGGACTTAAAGGGGTATTCCATTTCCAAGATCCTATCCCCAATATATAGTAGGTGGAATAGTAATAATATCAGCAAATACCAATATTTGGAAATGTAGAATCGTTCTCCTGATTAGGCATGCCCTTACCTCATGAGCAGGGCATTGCAGCTTTAGTAGCAACAGTTACGACATGGACTCTGCTGCTGTGGACCCGGGGAGAGTGGGTGTAGATTCATTGCACCCACACTCCTCACATGGAGGGTCTGCACTCCTAGAAAATGGGGGATATGTTCCATGAGCGTGTCCCTACATATTCTAGACAGTCCAGAGTCATTGTGGGACCCCCTTATTTCTTTTCCTTACAATAAATTGGTGAAAGAGGGAATCTTTTGGGGAGTGTTTTTTCAAATAATTTTTTTTGTTGTCTATTTTTTTGTTAGTACTGACAGTTTGTGATGTCGAGTATCTGATAGACGCCATGACATCACAAACTGCTGGGCTTAATGTCAGGTGACCTTACAGCTAGTATCAACCCCATTTATTACCCCGTTTGCCACTGCACCAGGGCACGGGATGAGCTGGGGTGAGGCACCAGGATTGGCGCATCTAGTGGATGCGCCACTTCTGGGGCACCTGCGGCCTGCTATTTTTAGGTTGTGAAGGGCCAATAACTATGGACCTTCCTACCCTGAGAATACCAGACCACAGCTGTCTGCTTTACCTTGGGTGCTGATCCAATTTGGGGGGACCCTACTTTTTTTTTGTAATTATTATTATTTATAAAATAATTATAAAAAAGAGCCTGGGGTGACCTCCACATTGGATCACCAACCACGGTAAAGCTGCCAGCTGTGGTTTTCAGGCTACAGCCGTCTGCTTTACCCTAGCTGGCTATCAAAAATGGGGGGACCCCATGTCATTTTGTTTTTAACTATTTTTTTAAATAAAAAAAATGAATGGGCTTCCCTGTATTTTGATTGCCAGCCAAGGTAACGCCAGGCAGATGGGGGTGGCAACCCGTAGCTGTCTGCTTTATCTGCACTGAGAATCAAAAATACCGTGAAGCGCTACGTCATTTTTTTAATGATTTATTTTTACAGTACTGTGATGTCAGGCAATCAAAATACAGGGAAGCCCATTTTTTTTAGTTATTTAAATAAATAATTAAAAAAAAATATATATGGGCTCCCGCTGCATTTTTTGTATTGCTAGCTAAGGGTAATCCAAGCAGCTACTGGCTGCTAACCCCCACTGCTTGGTGTTACCTTCACTGGCAATGGAAAATCCAGGGAAGCATTTTTTATTTTTTTTGCCAAAAAACTAAAAAAAAAAAATGATGTGAGCTTCGCCATATTTTTGTATGCTAGCCAGTAACAGCAGGCAGATACAGGCTGCCCCTAACCCCCAGCTGCCTATTTGTACCCGGCTAGGAACTAAAAATATAGGGAAGCCCTTTTTTTATTATTTCATGAATTTCATGAAATAATTAAAAAAACAAAACACATGGGCTTCGCCCCATTTTTGTATCCAGCTGGGTACAACTAGGCAGCTGGGGATTGGAATCCGCAGCACAGGTTAGCCCGAGTGTCCTGGGCCCCTCTGCTGAGAATTGCAGTCCGCAGCCGCCCCAGAAAATGGCGCTTTCATAGAAGCGCCATCATCTGGTGCTGTATCCAACTCTTGCAGCAACCCTAAAGCGGTGTGGCATGCTGGGTAATAATGAGTTAATACTCGCTTTGTTTTACTAGCTAGTATTAAGTCAGAGATTCTTAATGTCAGGCAAGTTTGACCCGGCCATTAAGAATCTCCAATAAAGGGTTAAAAAGAAGACACCACACAGAGAAAAAATACTTTAATAGAAATAAATACACAGACACATTAGAGACTCCATGTTTATTACTCCCTGTCAGCCCTCCATGATCCTGCTCTTCTGTCTTCTTTCTCCTTCAACCCATGCAGCTCTGCTACATCAGACAGCACAGCATGGGAGGAAGAATGCTGCTGCTTCCCGTGCAGTATATACACTCAGTGAGAGTGACCAGAGGCTGCCGGCTGTAAGCCGTGACGTCACCGCTGACAGGTAGGTTACCATAGCAACAATGCTCCAATCACGTGATTCCCGGTGCCGCTATTTAACGGCTGTGACAGCTAGTCCCTGCTTGTGAGCTGACTTTGTAAAGAGCGCCGACATGCATGGACTGGGAAGCCGATCATGTCCAGAGCATCTCACCGGTAAAAGGACATGCTCAAACGAACACTTCTTACCGGAGAGATGCACTGACAGGACCTAGCAATGACGTCTAGTCATGTGACCAGTCTGTAGCCAATGAGATAATAGACACGTGACTGGTCACATGCTTTTTTTGACGTCATGGAAGGCCCTATCATCAGTGCAGGTTACCGGGAGGACGCAGCGTTTATCGGAAGGAAAAGCGGCGGGAGACAGAGTGCATGACGCGTCGCGGGGACCGGTAAGTGTTATGGCAATGTTTATTAACTGTATGTGTACATGTATAATGTGTTTTTATGTGTTTGTGTTTGCCTCACATTGTTTTCAATGGGGTTCGAGAGGTTCGTCGAACGGTTTGTCGAACCGAACTCGAACGGGGCCTCCGTTTGATGAACCGAACCGAACTCGAGCCTTCAGATGCTCGCTCATCTCTAATTCTAACAGTCTATTCAGCAGGACTATCAGCTGTGTATCCACCAGACTTCTGCACAACACAACTGATGGTCCCAACCCCATTTATAAGGCAAGAAATCCCACTTATTAAACCTGACAGGGCACACCTGTGAAAACCATTTCCGGTGACTACCTCTTGAAGCTCATCAAGAGAATGCCAAGAGTGTGCAAAGCAGTAATCAAAGCAAAAAGTGGCTACTTTGAAGAACCTAGAATATAAGACATATTTTCAGTTGTTTCACACTTTGTTGTTAAGTATTTCATTCCACATGTGTTAATTCATAGTTCTGATGCCTTCAATGTGAATCTACAATTTTCAGAGTCATAAAAATAAAAAAAATTCTTTGAATGAGAAGGTGTGTCCAAACATTTGGTCTCTCTCTCTCTCTCTCTCTCTCTCTCTCTTTCTCTCTTTATATATATATATATATATATATATATATATATAAATAAACAAATAAAAGTGTACTTACTTTTATTGACAGCTGTTTAGATATTAATGGCTGCATATTGAGTTATTTAGAGGGCACACCAAGCTTACACTACTATACAAGCTGTACACTGACTAATGTACATTGTATCAGTGTCATATCTCCAGTGTTGTCCCATGAAAAGATATAATAAAAAAAATTATCAAAATGAAAGGGGGGTACTCACTTTTGTGATATGTTGTAATATAACTTATGTTATGTAAATTACACTGTAATTCATATGAAAGAGAAAACATAACACAATATATAATTAATAAGTTAAGTCAGACTTAGGCTATGTGCCCACGGGAGATTAAACCTGTGGATTTATCTGCAGAAAATCTGCGGATTTTTTTGGATTTTCCAGATAAATCCGCAGGTTTCAGCATGTACAGTCACTCCCCATGTTACCCTATGGGACATGGGGAGTGCTGTGTCCATGCTGCGGATACGTGCGGCTGCGGAACATGCTGCGGATGTCCCGAAGCCGCACGTAACTGCATGTCAATTTTTTCTGCGGAAATACCTGCAGAAATCCCGACCCTCCACTATGGAGATAGAGGCCGGGACTTCCGCAGGTAATCCGCATAAATGTCCGCAGGTTTACCGCAGCTATTTTGCTGTACTACTGCAGCTAAAAATAGCTGCGGATTCCGGCGAGCAGCTTCGGGAAACCTGCGGATATACCTGCGGATATATCCGCAGGTACAAACTCCCGTGGGCACATAGCCTTAGGCCTCATTCAGAATTACGATTTTTGAGTACACATTCTATCTGTGTTTCCATAGATAGTACTCGTATATACAATAGTAACTGGGCTGTGCACATGTCCGTGATTTCCCATGGATCTAGTGCTCCATGCACATTAGCAGGGATGATTCCAATTTTGATCGAAGAATCAGATCAAAATCGGAAATGCAAGCCGGCGGGTCTGTGAAAAAATCGGACAGCATTCGGATGCCATTCGAGAGCAAGCTGCAAGCAAATTTTCATGGACTGCTAGATAGGGAAAGAATAGTGTTTTCTTTTCACGTATGAAGACACTGCCACCAAATTCTGATGATACTTGGATGAAACTGACAAGACTGTTTTTCTCGTAAGTGAAAAAAATGGACATCTGAATGAAGCTGTCGATTTAGATTTTAAATGTAAATCTATGCAGAAATGAGGACTTTTCTCTGTAGACAGAAATTGTTTCAAATCACATAGATTAGAAACTGATGCAAAAGAAGTGTGAATTAAACTATACACTGGACTTGTTTGCGCCTGATAATTTACCAATCCATTAATCTTTCTGGTCAATTAGTAAACTGGCGTCAAGGTCCATTTACCAAGACAAGGAAAATGGCATAGTGGCCGACTATTGAAATAAATTACTGGATAATGTTTATCAGTGAGCTACAATACCTTTAGGGAGGAAAGAAGTAATTTTCTTCTGCTCCAATATGTGAATGTAATATTGACAATGAGAAAACAGAGTAATTTAATTACAGTGGAGTCATTTTTCATTTGCTCTATAAATAAATGATAAACCTCTTGCATTGTATAGTACAGATGTGAGTTTCTAGAACAGGAACACTTCTAGATGTCAATGTGAAGAAACTTAAAGCCATCATGTCTACAAACCTTTGATTTTTTAACAAGTTCTAATTCTGTTATCTTCAACCTTTTCTATATAGGCAGCTCTGAGAGCGTTCACATTATCCACACATCTTATATAAATCAATTGGGTTTTTTTATTATTATTATTATTATTATTATTATTACTACTAATAATAGAAAAATAATTAACAGAAACAATGATTTTATGTGACATTCAGATTTGATACTAATCTTATTTATTTATTTAATAAAATTGTAATTAATTTCAAGATAACAATAGGGCTGTTTCAAATGAGTTGAACTAATAACATGCAATGGATGATTTTTTTTATTGTTTTTTTCAATCATTTTGTGAATAACAAATTTGTTTCCATCAATGCTTAATTCTATGGCTTAACTTACTGTAGTATCAAGTTACCAATTTCATTAACTGATGTGACTGTTCATTTGTGAATATAAGGGGGTGTACCCCTTTGATTGTAACAGCACCTGATGAAGAGGACAGACCATCCCAGTAAGGCATAGTATGGAATAAGAATTTTAACTTTACTGTGGCACAGTAGTTGGCAGCGCCTGACACCGCTCATTTTTTTCTTTTATCAACATTTAGGATTTATGCCAGTCAGAGAACTGCTATGTTTATATTCTTTGTTGTCACAGCTATCTATCCTGCTCCTTTCTCCTTACAATAGTTAGGTAATTGGAGGCTATTCTTTCTTGCAGTAAGTACTTTACTTTTTCCACTTTGTTTTTGTGTTTTCTCACTTTGGGATTTTTTTCTACCTCTGAATGCCTTCCTTATTCTGGATCATAGTGCACTGCATCTCTCTCCAGTTCCTAAGACGGAGGAACAATCAACAGAATTTTAGACAGCAAGGTCAAAGTTCTCAATTCCTTGTATTGCAGTTATGGTTAATCCAGTTCGCGCAAGTGCCACCAGGAATTTTTGTCTATACAGAAACCAGTTGGGTCAGGTGCAGTAGTTTAAAAATGGGTTATTTTTTCCCGTGTGAGTTTCCACGTGTGCATAACAGTAGAGTCAGCCTAACCCTTTTTGTGTGTACTGAGATGTTATTATGGACACTGTGAACGTCTTGGCGGCGCAGCTACAGTCTATATCTTTGGAAGTGGCAGATATCAAGCTGCACCAACAACATGCACTTCCACCACTACAGAGGCTTTGGCCAATCTGAAGATTTCTTCTGGGCCTAAAGTAAAATTACAGAACTGCTTTGATGGTGACCAAAGTAAGTTATTGACTTTTCTTTCTTCATGTAAACTGTATTTTTGCCTCCATCCTGTTTCTTGTGGAGGAGAAATTCAATGACTGGTTATTGATCTGTCTTTGCTTGGTGGGGATCCTCAGGCTTGGACATTTTCTTTGCCTGAGGATTCTCCAGGTTTTTCCTCTGTTGATGCTGTTTTTCTGAACTTGGTCTCATTTATGATAATCTTGATAAGGTTGCAGCTGCTGAGTCTATGATCCACAAGTTGATTCAGGGAAATAATAAAGTTTAGGACTACTGCTCTCAATTCAGTAGTTGGGCAGTGGAGACCTCCTGGAAAGAACCAGATCCCCGGAGTCAGTTTTGCAGGGACTTATTAGCCAGATTGGAGACCTTATGGCTTAAGCCTGCTTTACACGGTACGATTTATCGTGCAATTTCACGATCGATCGTACCCGCCCCCATCATTAGTGCGTCACGGGCAATTAGTTGCCCATGGCGCACAAAGTCGTTAACCCCGTCACACGCACTTACCTGCTGTGCGACGTCGCTGTGGGTGGCGAACATCCTCTTCCTGAAGGGGGAGGGACATTCGGCATCTCAGCGACGTCACACAGCGGCTGGCCAATAGAAGCGGAGGGGCGGAGATGACGTAAACATCCCGCCCACCTCCTTCCTTCCGCATAACCAGCGGGTGCCGCGGGATGGAGGTAAGCTGCAGTTCATCGTTCCCGGGGTGTCACGGGGAGCGGCGTGTGCTACCCCAGGAACGATGAGCAAACGGCGCCATTTTAATTAAACGAGATTATGAAACCAAGCGACGAGTACACGACTCACGATTTGTGAGCGATACTGCGTCGCTCGGAGGTGTCACACAGCCCGACATCGCAAGCGATGCCGGATGTGCGTCACAAAAACCGTGACCCCGACGATCTATCGCACGATAGATCGGCTCGTGTAAAGCACCCTTTACAGTCCCTGCCTATTGTCTCTGGAGGAAGCTATGCCATTGGTTGTTAATTTGGATAGACATCTAAGGGATGAAGACACATTTAAGGGCATGCTCAGAGCGTGAAAAACGGACGAGTGCAATGCAAGAAATTCTCGCATTGCACTCGGACCTATGTTAGTCAATGAGGGAGAGCAGTTGGTCAGCTTTTCTCGCATCAAGATTCTGGATGCGATAAAAGCGGCAACATGCTGCGATTTTCTGCTAGAGCCGTATCCCTCGCACCCATTCAAGTGAATGGGTGCGAGAGAAACATCGGACTGCACTTGGATGTTATCACAGTGCAGTGCGATATACGCACAGGCTGACAATGGAGGAGATGGGGGAATTAACCCCTCCTTCTCCTCCGCAGCGCCCACCCTCACCTTCACAGCTGTGACCTGATTGCAAGACCGGGGTTCAGTCGCATGACACTCAGCTCACACTCGCAGCAGAGCCTGAGTCGGGGGTCATTAGCATATCGCATCTGATGCTCTCGCATCGGCTACCATACGCTCATGTGAGTCCATCATAATTGTGTAACAGTGACTTTTTTTCTCTCAGTCAGTGGGGACGGGTGAACCTATGCAAATTGGTGCCTATAGAAAGTCCAATGAGGGAAATGCACTTGGAGCACTTGCTCATTTTTATTTGTACTGTGGACGTTTTGGCCACGCTATGACTAGAGATGAGCGAACTTCCCGAGGCTTGATTTGGTTTGTGTTTTCCGAATTCACCTGTATTTGCAAAAACATTTGTCAAACAGTTTGACGAACAAATACGAACCCCACTAAATTCAATGGCAGGCAAAAACAAAGGCATAGACAACACCTTTAGGGGGGCTTAAAAGCTGCCAAAATAGCTCAAATTGTTTCACAGTGGAGCCACACTGTTGTGGCAAAGCGATTAGCTTCCTAGACTATTCACATAAGAAATATTGAGGTGCATGAGTAACAGGTGTAGGCCTGGTGCTCTGAAACCCCTGCCACTACAGACAACACACAACTTGGAGACCCAGCTTGGATTCTCCACATTTCCAAAAAATAGGGGCAGACACCAGTAAAACTGGCATCAATTGCCCCAGATTACACATAGTATAATGGTGCAGCATGGATGCATGGGACAGGGTCTAGACCAAGGCCTGGATCAGCATTTCTAGCTTAAACATTGATCAGTAACAGCTGGATGAGTGACAAGTATAGGCCTGGTGCTCTGAGACCCCTGTCACTACAGACAAAATAACATGGAGTCTCCACATTTCCAAATATTTGCCTTGTTGTGACTCAGGAGGAAGCAAAAAGAGGAGGAATAGGAAGAATACTAGGTGGGTCACACATAAAAAAAGCCAAATTGTAAAAGTAACTGTAATGCTACTTCCCTGCACGTTTTGCTCTTCTGCAGGGACGCGCTCTGACTCACCATCACGGCTGGGTCCTTTCACGCTGCCTGGTGCCCCTGTCTCACCTTCATGTGGGCTCTCCTCCTCCCGCCTTGTGGAATTTGTGCGCGTGTCACAGGTCCTCCAGGAGTGCTTTCTTAAAGGACCAGCCCGTCACTCCTAGGAAGTGCCTCTCAGTCTATCGCTGAGAGGCACTGGGTATTTAAGGCAAGCTTTCTCTAGGGGTGTTGCCTGTTCAACACCCTAGTTTAGATAGTCAGTGTCCAGTGCTCTAGCTAGCGAGTTGTCAGGTGCCCTTGTTTGTCCTGTCCGTCCAGTCCTGTTGGGTTCATTTATCTGTCAGTCCTGTCTTGTCGGTGCAAGTGTCCCTGCCTGTCCATCCTGGTGAGGCCTCCAGCCTCAGCTACTCCAGTGGCCCTCAACACACAAGAGATTGTGTCTTTCTGCCCCGGCCATGCCTCTAGCCTCAGCTACGCCGGTGGCTCTCTACACACCAAAGACTGTGCCTGTCCATCCTGGTCATGCCTCCAGCCTCAGCTATCCTGGTGGCCCTCGCCACACCAGAGTCTGTGTCTGTCAGTCTTGGCTGTGCCTCCAGCCTCATCTATCCTGGTGGCCTTCATCACACTACAGACTGTGCCTGTCAGTACTGGCTGTGCCTCCAGCCTCAGCCATCCTGATGGCTCTCGCCATACCAGAGACTGTGCCTGTCCGCCTCAGCCATGCCTACAGCCTTAGCTATCCCGGTGATCCCAGCTTTGCTAGCAACCCTGCCTGTCCATCCTGGCCATGCCCTCTGCCTCTGCCACTCCGGTGGTCCCTGTCTACACTTGAGACTCAGTCCTGTCTACTCTTGTGTCAACCCCTACCCTGGGAGTCAGCTGCAACAGTCCCTGTCATTACCCCCTCAAAAGTGTAGGTCCGGGATCTCACTGTGGTCCGTGGGTGCACTTCAGCTTGCCACACCACCTCCTTGGCAGCGAACATGACAGTAACAGCACTGGACACACCACTTGAGTGTTGCACCACCAAGGCTCATGTTAGCAACACCAGCAGCAGTAGAAATAGTAGCTACAGAAACCACGACAAAGGTGTCATAGACTGCAATAATGCAAGATTAATGCAGGACACTGAACACTGCATCATCTCCTAGTCTTCACAGTCTTCAACAGTGGTGGAAAAGCCATATGAGATCCATAACTTAAAAATTATGTGGTTTACACTTTAAGGGGACAGCTGGATGCGCTTTACGTCAGGACAATATCAGCAGTGCTAAAAACACATTTTAAGAGAATGCTGGCTGGCTTGACAAAACTTTCAATGTATGTCTGGCAACCTCAGGCCACTCTTCCATTTTTGAAGAAGAAAATGAAAAGGGTCCAAAAACCTTGATGGCATCGATATTGAGCTTTAGGTACTCCTGCATCATCATCTCCAGTTTTTCGCTATGTGTCAGACTTGTACTCTGTTCTACTGGTGCACGGGATGGTCTAAAAAATGTGTGCCACAATTCACAGAAATTGCATCTGCTACTTAAACTGCTGTTGCTGCTAATGCTTATGCAATGCTGACTCAATGTTCAAGAAGTTGGAAGTCTAAAACAGCGATGCACACTGTGTGCTTCAGTGCTATCTTGGAGAAAACCACTCTTAAGAATATGTACATGTTGTTTTTGCTGCAATACCCCAGCATGCATACGTCATTTTCCAGGGGGTGAAGCATCTGGCAAAATTTACTCTTGTACTGTGGATCTAACAGAGTGGTAACCCAGTACTAATAACTATTTCTAATCATACAATTCGGGGATCATGTTGCAGATAGTACAGCAAGAAGGCATTCATGTGTTGGGCGCTTCCGTGAGGTCCAAGTCTATAGAGTGTTAGTGTTGGTGCAACACTCAAGCTGGTTGTTACGAACCGGCGCCGCCATAGCCGCAAGCAGCCTGCTGCGGTTCCTGTTTCGCCCAGGCGCCGGCTGCCGTTCTTGGCCGTGCCTCGGGTCGTCCAGTTGGCTGTTCCTTCCACCACGTCTAAGTGTGGAGAGGCGGCTAGTGCGCATGCGTGCGCCGATTTACCCCAGCCAGAGTTGAAGCCCGGTGTTTTGCCTAGTGAGCATGCTCAGCCTGATTGTGTTATGTCTGAGACTAAGTCCTCAGTTCAGGCTACTGAGCATGCTCCCACAATTAACCCTAACAGCCTCTTTGCACAGGTACTTGGACTTCGTGCTGTGTCTAAGTTCTGGGATGTGCCTACTGAGCATGCTCAAACTGATAGTCTGCTTTCTGAGCCTGTTGCTCAGCCTACTGGGCATGCTCAGGCACTTAGTGCACCAGAGGCTAGGTCCGGTAAGGACCTCACTGAGCATGTCCGTGAGGTGGCAGACCCTGATAGGGCAGAGGGTGTCAGGTGTCCTGATGACGTGGCAACTCCAGACTGGCTCGCAGAGGCCCGCCCCTATGATCTGGCACCTCAGTATTGGTCGTCAGACGATGACTGGTGAAGTGTTTGGGGCGTGGCTGCCATGAGGTCATCAATGACGTGGCGGTTCCGGATAGGTCGCATGTGACGTCACTGATGACATGGCACTCTGCTATTGGACCTTGGTGGTTCCACCCTGGGTTTGGGGTGGATCCAGGTTATAAAAGGGGCTGGAGACAACATGGAGGTGCGCAGTCTTCACTTTTGCTCAGTCAGAGCACACCTCCATGTTGAGCCTCATTGCGGCATAAGCCTATGTTGGGAAGCGGTAGGTAGGGTTAGGCGAACGGTGCCTGTCACGCCAAGATTCGTGGCTCGGCACATCAGGGTCAGGCGCCATGCTTCCCTCCTGCCGTTACAGTCTTGCTATAGCAGCCCAGTGGCGTTAACTGGGCTGCGGCTGCTGTGCTTCCTGTCCGATTATGCCCCCTACGCACATGGACAACGCACCTGCTGCGCTACCTGTCCGATTGTGCCTCCTACGCACACGGACAACGCACCTGCTGCGCCACCTGTCCGATTGTGCCCCCTACGCACATGGACAACGCACCTGCTGCGCCACCTGTCCGGTTGTGCCCCCTACGCACGCGGACAGCATACCCCAGGACCCCTGTGGAGTTAACAGGGTGTTCCTTATCCTCCTCGGCTTCCCGGTCAATGCTACTGGTGTACCCATCTGGCCTGACGTGTCCTACACACACGTGGCCAGGCGAGAGGTGGCCAGAAACGCTAATCGGAGGACCGCTCGGCCTGACGTGTCCTACACACGTGGCCGACAGGGCGCTTTCGTGGCAGTCTTCCGGTCAACGCTACCTGGTTACCACCCGGCCTGACGTGTTTCCTGCACACGTGGTTGGTGTAGCGCTAGGTGCACCAAAACGCTAATCGGGTTGTCGTCCGGTCTGACGTGTCCCAACACACGTGACCGATTCCCAGAGTTCCTGGGTTATCTGAGAGCCATCCAGCTCTATAGTCTCCGCCTAACTCTCAGGTGCCAGCAGCTCCTTTGTCATCTGGAGCACGGTGGGCCCCGACTGGTGATTAGGATATATACCTCCTGGTCCTAATCTGCCGGTCCCCCTGTAACACTGGTGTCCTCCGTCCCCTTCCACCAATCACGGACAACAGAGAGGGGATTGGTACCTTCATTATCTTTTGACGTTTGCGCAACCAACACCTCTTCCTTCTCACCCTTCTCCATTTGTTCCTTGGCTCCTGCACCTTCACTAACAGTTTGTATGGTGCTATGAGCCCCCTCAAATGCTATACTACACCCTCCCATGCCATCCGCCTGAACCTTAGAGATATTGTTATCCCTTCCTCATCCTCCTCTGCTTTCTCCTCTTCCGCTGGGACCACCAGCTCCTCCTCCAGACTAGTCAAAGTCATCTCCAGCATGTAGATGACTAGAATAGTGATGCTGATAATGGCATTTTCAGAGCTAACCATCTTTGTAGCCATTTCGAATCTTTGTAGAGGGGTGAAGTGGTCCTTCCTCTGTGCTTACTTTGCAAGTGTGATTTGCCCCAAGACTAGACTGCGTTGGCCCAGGTTAGCCGTTATTACGTACTGCATCGCTACTGCCACAGTTGCTGCAACATGTGCAGAGGGGAAATCTACTGTGTTGGCACATCGCATATCAACAGGTTAACTGGTAGGTCGAAAGAACTCTGTAGTAATGCAAGTCGATTAGACACAAGGTGCGAATGGTGGAAGTGAGCACACAGCGACCATGCCTTCTGCAGCAGCCCATCCAGGCTGAGAAAAAGGCCTAGAAATTTCTGTACAACCAGGTTGAGGACGTGAGCCATGCAATGCAAGTGTGTAAAGTTGCCGCACACGATCTTAGCAGGCTCCAGGTGAAGTGGAAAGATCCATTGCTGAAACTTGGCTTAGATAGCTGTCCACAACTCTTGAGCTGTGTAATTGCGCTCTCCAATGCATTTTAGTTTCAACACTGAATGATTGCGGTGAGCCCTGGCAGCACTGTGCGGAGGATGGGAGGGAGTCTCTGCAAAGTTGAAATGCGTGTTGCAATAAGGGAGAGGTTGAGGGTGCAAGTGGAGGCCTTAGAGGACGGGGAGGAGGCATAAGCTGTGGAGAAAGTTGTAGATACAGACGTTTGTCCTGCAAGGTGAGATGAGCAAATACCGTAAAATTCGTATTAGCTATACTTGTATCAAATACTTTGTAATATTCATTACTAATAATGAGTACATTGCATGTCAATGGGAAATACGAGTAATATTCTGCTTGACCATACAAAGAGGTCCGGGGGCTGAGGAAAAGGCTAAAATGGATGGGAAAATGATGAAACTGAATGGGGAGAGCCTGGAGAATATGCCTGCATGCATTTCTGACTCACATATGGTTTATAGGAATGAGGATGTCACAGTATTACGCCACCTATTCTCTCTCTGTCTCTCTCTCCAAGCGTTTCATACTCACGGATCACTGGCGTGGCGCGGCTGTCACACTGCTCATGCTGCCTCTCATTCTTCTTCCCTACCCGCTCATTAGGCTCATACAAATCCACTGTATCTGCTCATTAGGCTAATACATATTCCCTGCTTCTCTCAATCACCGGCGTCAGTGATTAGTTGCAGTCAGACCCGCCTCCACGCTGAGGGACAGCTGTTTAACTTCAACCAATCACAGCCGCCGGTGGGCATGTCTATATCACACAGTAAAATAAATAAATAATTTAAAAAAAAACAACTTGTGGTCCCCTTAATTCTGATACTCAGCCAAGATAAAGCCCCACGTTATTGGAAACCCCCCAGCCTAAAAATATTAGCCAGCAGCCGCCCGGAATTTCCGTATCCATTCGATGCGACAGTCCCGGGACTTTATGCGGCTCATCCTGATTGCCCTGATGCAGTGGCAATTAGGGTAATGAGGGGTTAATAACAGCACACAGCTGTCATCAAGCCCAGAATTAGTGATGGGAAGGGGTCTTCTATGAGACCCCCCATCACTAATCCTATAAGTAAAAAGAAATATATATACATTGAGAAAAATCCTTTATTTGGAATAAAATACAAAACCACCCTCTTTCACCACTTTATTAACCCCAAAACACCCAGGGCTGACGTAATCCACACGAGTTCCAACGACGGTCATAGCTCTGCTACATCCAAGCCTGGAGAGATTGAAAACATGTCCAATCTCTCCAGGCTCTGGGAAACACTGACAAGAAGGACCCAGCTGGCAGCAACGACGTCACTCAGGTCACTGTCACTGTTAAAGTGTAGGCAGGAAGCGGGACACTGCCCCGTACTTTAAGAATGGCAGTGTTGGCATGGAGATGCAGGCTGCCCCACACTTCCCAGACGGCATTGTCAGTGTTGAAGGGCTGGCGGGGAGCAGGACACTGCCCCGCACTTTAACGCTAACAATGCCACCCAGGGAGTGCGGGGCAGCCCGCACCTCCATGCCAGCATTGTCACTTTTAAAGTGCGGGGCCGTGTCCCACTCCCCACCAGCACTTTAACAGTGACAGTGCCGGCATGGATGTGCGGGGTGCACCTCACTCCCTGGATGGCATTGTCAGTGTTAAAATCAGGGGCCGTGTCCTGCTCCCTGCCAGCCCTTCAACACTGACAATGCCGTCCGGGGAGTGAGGGGCAAACTCCACCTCCATGCCAGCACTGCCACTGTTAAAGTACTGGCGGGGTGTTGGAAAGATCCTGCACTTTAACGCTAACAATGCCATCCGCCATCCAGGGAGTGCGGGGCAACCCACACCTCCACGCCAGCGCTGCCACTGTTAAAGTGTGGGGCCATGTCCCGCTCCCCACCTGCACTTTAACAGTGACAGTGAACTAAGTGACGTCGCTGCTGCTAGCCAGGTTCTTCTTGTCAGTGTTTCCCAGAGTCTGGAGAGATCGGACATGTTTTTGGTCTCTCAAGGCTCGGATGTAGCAGAGCCAGGACCGTCATGGGACCTCATGTGGATTACATCGGATCTGGGTGTTTTGGGGTTAATAAAGTGGTGAAAGATGGTGGTTTTGTATTTTATTACAAATAAAGGATTTTTCTCAGTGTATGTGTATTTGTTTTTACTTATAGGATTAGTGATGAGAGGTCTCATAGAAGAGCCCTTCCCATCACTAATTCTGGGCTTGATGACAGCTGCGCGCTGTTATTAACCCCTCATTACTCAGATTGCTACCTCATTAGGGCAATCAGGATGAGCAGGGTAAATTCCTGGGACTGTCGCGTCTAATTGATGTGGCAATTCCAGGCGGCTGCTGGCTGATATTTTTAGGCTGGAGGGTCTCCCAATAACATGGGTCTCCGCAGCCTGAGAATACCAGCCCCCAGCTGTGAGGCTTTATCTTGGCTGGGTATCAGAATTAGAGGGGACCGCAATTTGGTTTTTTTTTAAATCATTTATTTATTTTACTGTACGATATAGACTCGCCCACCAGCAGCTGTGATTGGTTTCAGTCAGACAGCTGTCACTCAGCATAGGGGCTGGTCTGACTGCAACCAATTGTGAAGCAGCCCCTTCCCCGCCTGGCCCCACAGTCACCCAGTGCCGAGTCAGCGGTATGTAATGCCCCAGGCCATGATTGTTCATTCAAGTGTCAATGGTGAAATGCTCCCTGTCACACACTAAGTTTTTCAAGGAATGGGTGATGCTGTCTGCAAAATGCTAGTGTAGTGCAGGCATATCTTTACTAGAGAAGTAATGGCAACTGGGCAGCTGGTACTGGGGAACTACCACAGCCTTCAGCTTTCAGAAACCAACTGTATCCACTAGGCAGAAAAGCAGCACTTCATGGCCAACAATTTAGATATGGTGGCGCTCAAGCTCTTAGTTTTGGCATGTGTAGGAGAGAATAAATCCTTTATTAATTATTCTAAAAAGAGGAAACCAATCCCTCTAATTAAGTATTTTTAGCTCACAAAGCCTTCACCATGTATAGTCAATGCATGCCCAGATAGCCTAAGGCAGTTCATACCGCTTTTAGAACATCATGGTGAAGGCCACTAGTTCAAAAACAAATAAACAAACCAACATAATAAACAAACACAAAGTGATTATGCCAGATCAACGGACCTTGGTCCAATTGGATAGAAAACTAAGGCATAAAAAACTAAATATACCTAACAAAAATTCATCAATTTTTATATGTTACTGACAGCGGTCAGATACCACAATTATATACATATATTAGGCATATAGCAAGAATGGTTCAAAAACAAATAAACAAACCAACATAATAAACAAACACAAGGTGATTATGCCAGATCAACGGACAATGGTCCAATTTGATAGAAAAACTAAGGCATAAAAAACTAAATATACCTAACAGAAATTGTATCAATTGTTATATGATACTGACAGCGGTCAGATATCACAATTATAGACATATATTAGGCATATAACAGGAATGGTCTCACCAACTCCTTCCACAGATAGGGGGCAGGCAGTCTCTCCTTTGGATCCCTGGGTTCAGCATGCTAATCCAGCATTCACTCTCCCTGTCCAATCAGGAGACCATAAAATAACAAATTACCTGCCACCCCAAGCTCCCGTCCTAACAAGGACGGTCCACATCTAATGCAAGGTTGGACCCCTAAGCTGACCCTGTTAGCGTCCCGACGCGTTTCGTCCACATCGACTCCTCAGGGGACATATTAGAAATACACCAGGTCCTCACTGCCAGCCCTCACATGCCTCAGATGTCAAAAGAGAGACTGCCTGCCCCCTATCTGTGGAAGGAGTTGGTGAGACCATTCCTGTTATATGCCTAATATATGTCTATGTGGAGCCCTACAGGTGCGGTGCAGCAGTGTATTACCCTTAGGGACTCCACGGGATGGGACGGTCTGGTCACAGGTAGGGGACCTTCGTTTTGGGATTCGTCGTGACGCCACTCTCAGAATTGCGGTCAGTGCGGACCGCCACTGCAGGTTAAGGGATGCCTGGGGCTGATGGTGGGTGCAGTCGGTTGTAATAGCCTCCTGAGAGTAAGGCAAGCCCCAGGTCCCTGTGTATGTGGGTGGGACCACAGGTCGCAGAATGACTCAAACACAGTCCAAGAAGTCTTTTAACGTGTTTACTCACTGTTTAGAGGTCACGGTGAGATGCCCGGGCGACACTGTGATAACCAGGTGGAACCAGGAATTCCAGGAGGCCGTTCTGAGGGTAGCTGTCCGCTCGCCCTCCTTGCACTCTTTTTGTTTGGGAGGATCCCTTGCTTGAAGCGTGGTAGGACTCCTCCAGGGAAGCTGTTACTACCCTGCTCCCCTCTCTCTGGCCCGTCTGCCGGCAGCGTGGCCTTGGTGGGATGGCTTCTGGCCCTGTCCCCTTATGGGCCTGGTGATTGCTGCTTGGCTCGAGCTCTGTGTAGTAGTGGTGAGGGCATAAAGTACCCCCCACCTGTAGGTTAAGCAGCTCTGGATGATTTGCTGCCTGTACTGGGGATCTGTTTCCCCTTGCGTGCTCGGATACCAGGATCTCCGTACTCAGCCACCCCTCTCTCTGGATGTCTTTCAGGCCGACCCACGGTACCCTTTCTCCCCCGCTTTCAGCTACTGCACTCCTCAGGACCCGTCTGACACGAGAGCCCCTCTGCTCCCTTCCACCTCCAGCTCCAGACTACTCTCAC
The DNA here is from genome assembly GCF_048569485.1 of Anomaloglossus baeobatrachus. Taxonomy (NCBI): domain Eukaryota; kingdom Metazoa; phylum Chordata; class Amphibia; order Anura; family Aromobatidae; genus Anomaloglossus; species Anomaloglossus baeobatrachus. Next base: position 160,781,468 of record NC_134359.1, read on the forward strand.
TTCCTCTCTGCCCTGCTTCCTAGCAACCAGCCTCTGAGCACACCCCTTGCTGGGAATTGAAAGTTAACCCCCTACTGGCTACCCAAGGGTCCCTTCTTGTGGTGTGGGAGACCTGGTCACTATGTGTTTGTGTGTGCACCTCATCCTGGCCTTTGGAAATTACCTGGAAGCATTGTCCCCGCATGGGTGCAATACTCTGTGGTGCCTGACCAGGTCAGGGGCGCCACATTTATAATTGTGATATCTGACCGCTGTCAGTATCATATAACAATTGATGCAATTTCTGTTAGGTATATTTAGTTTTTTATGCCTTAGTTTTTCTATCAAATTGGACCATTGTCCGTTGATCTGGCATAATAACCTTGTGTTTGTTTATTATGTTGGTTTGTTTATTTGTTTTTGAACCATTCTTGCTATATGCCTAATATATGTATATAATTGTGGTATCTGACCGCTGTCAGTAACATATAAAAATTGATGAATTTTTGTTAGGTATATTTAGTTTTTTATGCCTTAAGGTACTGTCACACATAACGAGATCGCTAGCGAGATCGCAGCTGAGTCACCGTTTTGGTGACGCAGTAGCGATCCCGTTAGCGATCTCGTTATGTGTGACACTTACCAGCGATCAGGCCCCTGCTGTGAGATCTCTAGTCGTTGCAGAATGGTCCAGGCTATTTTCTTCAAAGGCGATGTCCTGCTGGGCAGGACATATGCTGTGTTTGACACTGTGTGACAGGGTCACAGTGACTGCTGAGATCGTTATACAGGTCGCTACTGCGACCTGTATTGTTCCTGCATCGCTGGTAAGATCTGACTGTGTGACATCTCACCTGCGACCTCCCAGCGACTTACCTGCAATCCCTATCAGGTCGCATCGTTTTCGGGATCGCTGGTAAGTCGTTGTGTGTGACTGGGCCTTAAGTTTTCTATCGAATTGGACCAAGGTCCGTTGATCTGGCATAATCACTTTGTGTTTGTTTATTATGTTGGTTTGTTTATTTGTTTTTGAACTAGTGGCCTTCACCATGATGTTCTAAAAGCGGTATGAACTGCCTTAGGCTATCTGGGCATGCATTGACTATACATGGTGAAGGCTTTGTGAGCTGAAAATACTTAATTAGAGGGATTGGTTTCCTCTTTTTAGAATAATTAATAAAGGATTTATTTTAATGCTGTTAACTATATCTATCAATTGGGATTGCTGTATTACCTGGCATGTGTAGGAGGAAATAATCTTTTACATGAACACAACTGCAGGACCGAGGGCTGGCTAGAGGGTTGAGTAGAGTGTGCATGACAAACTGGTGGACTGTGAGGGAGGTGTAGGAAGAAATGTTATGGTAGTTGGAGAAAGATGTGGTATGCTCGGTATCTGAGATCATTCAAAAACAGCAGGTATGTCCACTTCCATAACAGCTGACGGGCTCTCACTTACCCTGACTGTACCGGGAAAACAAGTGCAGGTACTGCGATTGGAGAGCTGTGTAAGAACACTGGTCATGGTGAGAGATGAGGAAGAAGCAGCAAACGCGGTTGATGGGGTGGCTGGTGATTGGCGAAGCCTGCTAGTCCATGTTATAATGTAGTAAGATTCCCAAAATAACTTTTGTCGGTTGCACATTCGTTGGTTCAAGCATGAAGTAGTCAAATTATTCAATTTTATTCCTTTACTGAGTCATTTTTTTTTACAAAGTTGGCAGATAATGTAAGTTGGTTCATCCATTGCGGTCTCAGAAAAGGCCCAGGCTAGGCAACCCTTGCTGTCCATGCAAACTGCAGACATTCAATTGCTGCTGGCCACAGCCAAAGTTGTAGCTAAGGATGCAGTGATTGTGGTGGTTGCATCACACTGTTTGTGCAGGAAGCGGCAAAGTAACCTCCTCGTCTTCCTCCCCCTCCACCTCCTCTACTGAGCTACTCAGCTGCATGCCTCTGGTTTCACACCAAGTGGGATCTACAACCTCATCATCATCCTCTCTGTTGTCCTACATCTCACCCTGACAGTCACCCTACTCCTCTTCCTGCCCTGACAGCACAGTACAGTATGTGTGCACCTCAGGATCTTGAGTCTCGTCATCATCACCTCCACCCTCGAGGGCTAACGTCTGGTCAAGAGGGTCTGTATTCTGCTCAAACCCTACTTTGTCAGAACCCAGAATCAACTGACAAAGATTTTGGACATCGGTGCAGATGCTTTCCTCCTCTTGAATTTGTGAATCTTTGCAGCCCATGCAATAGAATGTGTAAAAAGCTCTGCAGACTCGCCTATCTGTGGTTCCCCAAAGTAATTTGCCCAGTTGAAGAGTTGTGAAGTGGGGGTAAAAAGGGTAATTGGGGTTCCACCTCTGAGGACTGTACAGTGTGTGATGTTGAGGTGGAGGAAGAAGAGGAGAGACCACTTGATGCAGCGCTTGCCATCAACTGTAGCACATGCTCTTTCTGGCGCTCATCTATAAGTCGTGGCTGCCAAAGAAAGGGAGTGGAGTAGCCTGTCCAGTAACAGACGTTGTTAGGCTATGTGCGCACGTGTGCGCTCTGCACTGCACCTAAAAGATGCGCTTCAGAGCGCAGCTGAAAAGCTCCATTCTGAAGTGCATGGTGCCGGCAGAGAACGTGCGCTCTGCATGCTGCCTCTCCCTATAGACAGCATGCAAACCGCACGAAAGAAGTGACATGTCACTTCTTAGAACGCAGCGATTCGGGCAGCAGCCGAATTGCTGCGTTCTAATAGGTCACGTGCGCACGGCTCCTACACAATCTCCATAGATTGTGCAGGGGACGCAGGACGCATGCAGTTACGCTGCGGTGCAGAACGCAGCGTAACTGCATGCAATACGCACACGTGCGCACATCCCCTTAGTTGTCTTTGGTTAGGAAGTTTCACAACCCTAGACCCACACCTGTCAGTCACCTGTCACTAAATTAGCAATGACTACTGAGATGATGAAATGCAATTTTTGCATGGACCACAAATTTTGCAATCTCTATATACATGATAAAAGTAAATTTTGGGTGGATCATGAAGTAGAAATCTCTATTTAGATGATGAAATGTCAATTTATCCCCTTTCCGACGGCTGTGCGGATTAAAATAGTTGCAGGAAAGGGTACATATATCTAATATATAAAGCTGAATGTGTGTATGTGTGTGTGTGTGTGTGTGTATGTGTGTGTGTGTGTGTGTGTGTGTATGTCCGGGATTGGCATCCGCACCGTCGCAGCTACAGCCACAAAAATTTGCACACTCACACTTCTGGACCCCGAGAGCGTCATAGGCTATGTTTTGAGGGGACATTTTAACCCCGCTCTTTACAGTTATTCGCCAAAAAGCTGCCTCCATTAAAGCGAATGGAGCTTGGAGCCAAAGTGCAGCCAGAACTTCAGAAGAATGCGCAGCCACGCCCTTATATGGAATGTTGGCGTGTCACAATGCAGCTAGGGAAAGAGGCAGACACAGACAGGGAAAGAGGCACACACAGACAGGGTAAGAAACAGACATAGACAAGGTAAGAGACAGACACAAAGAGACAGACACAGACAAAGATACAGACTGACAGGGAAAGAGACTGACAGGGAAATTGACAGACAGGGAAATTGACAGACAGGGAAAGTGACAGACAGGGAAAGTGACAGACAGGGAAAGTGACAGACAGGGAAAGTGACAGACAGGGAAAGTGACAGACAGGGAAAGTGACAGAGATAGATAGATAGACAGGGAAAGTGACATAGATAGATAGACAGGGAAAGTGACAGAGATAGATAGATAGACAGGGAAAGTGACAGAGATAGACAGGGAAAGTGACAGAGATAGATAGGGAAAGAGATTGGGACAGATGGAGAAAGAGACAGACAGGGAAAGAGAGAAAGAGAGAGAGAGACAGAGAGATATATACAGAGGGGGAGACAGACAGAGAATGGTAGAGAAACAGAGAGACAGTTACTATCCCGGGCAGCGCCGGGTGCTATGTTGTGAGGCGAAATTTTAACCCCACGCGTTCCAATTTACCAATCAATGTTGCCCCTATCTACATAATGGGGAAAAAGTGAAACGAAAAGTGTTGGGGGCAAATTGACAGCTGCCAGATGTGAACAAGGGGGACTTAAAGAATGAGAGCGATGGCGCCAAAGAGTATATACCGTACAGTTGCTAAGGTGGGGCCCCGACATGGGATACTCACCACACTCTGGGATATGAACACACACACAAAATGCAATACACACTACCACGTGCTTGAACACATATACCGCCCTCAGCACACATTTCACCACACATACACCAACCTCGCCACATAATCGCCCTAAAACACACACAAGTCTGGTATTATCCTTCAAAAATAAAAATCTGATTAATGAGCAGCCAAACTACAAGAACAACAAATGTACCACATAGGAAATACGGCAGCTGTCAGTCACATGACCTGTCTATTATGTGTATGTGTGAGCTAATAAATACTGTCAGGGAAGAGGGCTTTCTGTTGCCTGGAGATTTATCAGGCTGCCAATAGCAACCAATCACAGCTTAGCTTCTATTTTGCTACAGTTAATCTGAGCTCTGATTGGTTCATATAGGCATCAATTTAATAATTACATTTCTATCTATTTGTTTTGTGTTTTTTGTGTGCAGAATACATTTTTGTTAATACATTCTATTTTGTTAACAGCAGTTATTAACCCGGGCAAAGCCGGGTAGTACAGCTAGTATATATATATATATATATATATATATATATATACAGTGCCTACAAGTAGTATTCAACCCCCTGCAGATTTAGCAGGTTTGATAAGATGCAAATAAGTTAGAGCCTGCAAACTTCAAACAAGAGCAGGATTTATTAACAGATGCATAAATCTTACAAACCAACAAGTTATGTTGCTCAGCAGTTAAATTTTAATAAATTTTCAACATAAAAGTGTGGGTTAATTATTATTCAACCCCTAGGTTTAATATTTTGTGGAATAACCCTTGTTTGCAATTACAGCTAATAATCGTCTTTTATAAGACCTGATCAGGCCGGCACAGGTCTCTGGAGTTATCTTGGCCCACTCCTCCATGCAGATCTTCTCCAAGTTATCTAGGTTCTTTGGTTGTCTCATGTGGACTTTAATCTTGAGCTCCTTCCACAAGTTTTCAATTGGGTTAAGGTCAGGAGACTGACTAGGCCACTGCAACACCTTGATTTTTTCCCTCTTGAACCAGGCCTTGGTTTTCTTGGCTGTGTGCTTTGGGTCGTTGTCTTGTTGGAAGATGAAATGACGACCCATCTTAAGATCCTTGATGGAGGAGCGGAGGTTCTTGGCCAAAATCTCCAGGTAGGCCGTGCTATCCATCTTCCCATGGATGCGGACCAGATGGCCAGGCCCCTTGGCTGAGAAACAGCCCCACAGCATGATGCTGCCACCACCATGCTTGACTGTAGGGATGGTATTCTTGGGGTCGTATGCAGTGCCATCCAGTCTCCAAACGTCACGTGTGCGGTTGGCACCAAGGATCTTGATCTTGGTCTCATCAGACCAGAGAACCTTGAACCAGTCTGTCTCAGAGTCCTCCAAGTGATCATGAGCAAACTGTAGACGAGCCTTGACATGACACTTTTAAAGTAAAGGTACCTTACGGGCTCGTCTGGAACGGAGACCATTGCGGTGGAGTACGTTACTTATGGTATTGACTGAAACCAATGTCCCCACTGCCATGAGATCTTCCCGGAGCTCCTTCCTTGTTGTCCTTGGGTTAGCCTTGACTCTTCAGACAAGCCTGGCCTCGGCACTGGAGGAAACTTTCAAAGGCTGTCCAGGCCGTGGAAGGCTAACAGTAGTTCCATAAGCCTTCCACTTCCGGATGATGCTCCCAACAGTGGAGACAGGTAGGCCCAACTCCTTGGAAAGGGTTTTGTACCCCTTGCCAGCCTTGTGACCCTCCACGATCTTGTCTCTGATGGCCTTGGAATGCTCCTTTGTCTTTCCCATGTTGACCAAGTATGAGTGCTGTTCACAAGTTTGGGGAGGGTCTTAATTAGTCAAAAAAAGCTGGAAAAAGAGATAATTAATCCAAACATGTGAAGCTCATTGTTCTTTGTGCCTGAAATACTTCTTACTACTTTAGGGGAAACAAACAGAATTCTTGTGGTTTGAGGGGTTGAATAATAAATGACCCGCTGAATAAACTTTTCACAATTTAAAAAAAAAGAAAAAAAGAAATAACATTCTTTTTTGCTGCAGTGCATTTCACACTTCCAGGCTGATCTACAGTCCAAATGTCAAAATGCCAAGTTAATTCCGAATGTGTAAACCTGCTAAATCTGCAGGGGGTTGAATACTACTTGTAGGCACTGTATATATATACATATATATATATATATATATATATATATATATATATATATATATATATAATAAAAGAAAAAAGTGAATAGCACACCCCAGTGTTGTAAAATCTCCGGGGTTTCAGCTACCAGAGGTAGCTGAGACCTTGGAGATCACAATCCCAGCCGTTTGTTTCCAGCCTCCAGTCATGTGATCACCATTATACACAATATAAAGATGATCATGTTACAGTAAATGGCAGCGCCGGTAAAAAATGATTTCTCTCCCACCTGGGATGATCAAATATGTCAGATGGGAGATAAATGTCCATTCCCGGAACCGCGGTGTGGCCAAAGTCCCCCTGGGGTGTGACTAAAGTCCGCAGAGGTGTTCCTCCCCCTTCCCAATCATCTAAAATGGCGGGTGCATGAGTTATGCACCCACCGCAGGCATTCTCCTCCTCTGATTTGTCTAATCTGAAATGTCAGATGAGACAGAAAAGTCCTCCGCAGGTCACCACCGGTGACCCCCCTGTCCTCCTCTGGTCCCCCTGGAACCTCCTGCAACGCTGAGTCCCCCGCAATTCCTCCTTCTCAAAAAATGACTGCCGCATGTGCAAAGAGAAGGCTCTCTACAAGCCGTGAGAGTAAGGTACTGCACTTCCAGAAAACGAGGGATACATTCACTGAGTGTGCCATCCATAATCTCGAAGAAATCATGGGTTCTCCAGAATTGATTACGATGGACCAGACGTTTTTTCTTTTCAATCAGTTGGTGAAAGAAGGAATGTGTTGGGGAGTGTTTTTTCAAGTAAAATTATTTTTTGTCATCTTTATTTTTTTTTTTATTACTGACTGGGTTAGTAATGTCGGGTATCTGATAGACGCCTCAACATTACTAACACCTGGGCTTGATGCCAGCTGGCATTACAGTTGGTATCAACCTAATATATTATCCCATTTGCCACTGCACCAGGGCAACAGGATGAGCCAGGGCGAAGTGCCAGGATTGGTGCATCTAATGGATGCGCCACTTCTGAGGCGGCTGCAGCCTGCTATTTTAAGGCAAGGAAGGGCCAAATAACCATGGCCCTTCCCTACCTAAAGAATACCAGACAACTGCTGTCCGCTTTACATTGGTTGGTAATCTAATTTGGGGAGACCCCACTTTTTTTTTTTTTATTCAACCAAAAATATTTATTTATAAATAATTTAAAAAAACAGCGTGGGGTGCCCTCTGTTTTGGATTACCAGCCAAGGTAAAACTGCCAGCTGCGGTCTGCAGGCTGCAGCCGTCTGCTTTACCCTAGCTGGCTATCAAAAAAGGTGGGGACCGCAAGTGGGTTTTTTGAAGTATTTATTTCTTTTTGGGCTAAATACAAGGCTAAACACCCTATAGTGCCACATGAAAGGCACTAAAGGGTGCCAGCTTAGAATATGTAGGGGGTGGGACATTATATTTGTATTTTACCTCTGTCTGAATATCTATCCTAGCTTTTTAGGCTGCCTGCCCACAATCTGGGTTTGCAGTGTTTTGGATGCAGAGTGTTTTGGCTGCATGCAAAATGCAGCGTTGTGCAGTACAAGCACCATGGAACGATTTTTAGAAATCTCACGCCCACTTTGCTTGTTTTCTCCGTAGCATAAACTGACATCCCGTGCAGCTTTCCAAGCTGCAGTATGGCAATTTATGCTGTGGAGATGAAAGTGTTCTGCACGGGGAGAATGGAGCTAAAGTCTGCAGTGGCCCAGACTCACGATGAAGGGCACGGGAAGCTGCGGTCTCCCGTGGATAACACTCGCATATCCACAGGAAGGCTGACACTGCATCCTAGACGCAGTGTCGCCGAATTGTGGGCATGTAGCCTAAAAGTGAAAAATTTGACACTGCAGCAACATTTTACTGAAGTACCTGTGGATTCAAAATGCTCACTATACTCCTGAATAAAATCCTTGAGAGGCCTAGTTTTCAAAATGAGGTCACTTGTGGGGGGTTTCTGCGGTATAGGTACCTTAGGGGCCGTGCAAATGCGACACGGTGCTCGTAATTTATTTCAACTTTTCCAAAGTTCAAGTGGTGCTCCTTCCGTTCTGAGCCCCCCAGTTTATCCAAACAGAGGATTTTGGCCATATGTGGGGTATCACTGCGCTCATAACAAATTGGATAATAAACCGTGGGGTCCACTTTTTGGTGTTTTCTCTTGAAAAAGTGAAAAACCTGATACTAAAGCAACATTTTTGTGAAAAAATCAACATTTTCAACATGATGACCTAAGGATATCAAATTTTGTGAAGTACCTGTGGTTTCAAAATTCTCACTATATCCCTGGATAAAATCCTTGAGGGGCCTAGTTTCCAGAATGATAGAAAAGTAAAGAATCTGTCTCAACCGTGATAATTGGTGCTCATAAGTCAAAATTTAACCAAGAAAGAAAAAAGAACTTCGGCACTCAAAATGAAACAATGGAAAATGTGTTTCTTTTGGAAAAGATTGCTTTTATTAATGGCTCTTGATATGAAAAAGAAAAAAAGAAAAAAACAATTGTTAACGTTTCGGCTAATACAATAGCTTTTCTCAATAAACTGTCTAAAATGTAAACAGAGAATATTTTCAGACAAATACAACAATCATAATTCCTTCAACATTTGTTTACATATGTGGAAAAGAGATGTAAAATAAAGAGAAAAAAATGATTACATTTACCTATGTATTCAGGGTAAAATCAAAAAAATATATATGCATGGAAAACCTTGTCACCAGTTTGACAATTCCATGGTCTACAACAGGGGTGGGGAACCGTATGCGGCCCGTGACGACTTTTTATGCGGCCCCTGGGCACATTCTTGGGGACCGCTGTTCTCCTACGGCAGCCGCGCTTTTCCCGGCTGCTGGCCCTTTAAATCCCACTGCCTGATGCCCTGAGAGTAGATGCTAGAATGTACGGGCTCTATTCAGATCCTGACTTCCAGGACCTGACTGCAGCCCATACATTCTAGGCTTAACCCCAGCCTGTGCTAGTGTGCTCTGGTGGGCGGTGTAAGCAGCACGCTGGGATAAAGTCACACAAGAACTGCAGCAAATTTACCGACCACCTGGACCTGTGCTGCGCTGTGTGTGTGACTCCTCCCCCACCCCAGTACTGTGAGTACTCAACCCATCTCTGCCCCCCTGCTCAGTGCTGTGTACCCCCTAGTGCAGTGTGTACCTTCTAGTAATGTGTGTACCCCCTCGTGCTGTGTATCCCCTAGTAGAGTGTGTACCCCCTAATGCTGTGTGTACCCCCAGTGCTGTGTACCCCCTCGTGCTGTGTACCTCCTAGTACAGTGTGTACCCCTTAATGCTATGTGTACCCCTAGAACTGTGTACCCACCAGTGCTGTGTACATCCTAGTACAGTGTGTACCCCCTAATGCTGTGTGTACCCCTAGAATTGTGTACCTCCCAGTGCTGTGTACGCACTAGTACAGTGTGTGCCCCCAGTGCTGTGTACCGCGCAGTGCTGTGTACCCCCTAGTATAGTGTGTACTCCCTAATGCTGTGTGTACCCCAGTGCTGTGTACCTCCTAGTACAGTGTGTACCCCCTAGTACTGTGTGTACCTCCCAGTGCTGTGTACCCCGTCATCGCTGTGTAACCCCCCCACTGCTGTCTGTGCCCCCCTAGTGCTGTCTGTACCCTCTGGGTGATGTCTATGCTCCCCTCCAGTGCTGTCCGCACCACCTAATGCTGTCCATGCTGCCACCAGTGCTGTCCATGCCATGGTCAGTGCTGTCTGTGCCCCCCCTATGCTGTCCGTGCTCTCCAGTGCTGTGTGCCACCCCTCAGTACTGTGTACCCCCCTGTGCTCTGTACTCGCCACTGCTGTTTGTACCCTTCCACTGCTGTCTATGCCCCCCAGTCCGTGCCCTCCTGGTGATACCTATGCTCCCCCAGTCCTGTCTGTGTCTCCCTAGTGATGCCACCTAGTGCAGTCCGTGCTGCCTCATAGTGCAGTCTGTGCTGCCTCCTGGTGCAGTCCGTGCTGCCTCCTGGTGCAGTCCGTGCTGCCTCCTGGTGCAGGCCGTGCTGCCTCCTGGTGCAGGCCGTGCTGCCTCCTGGTGCAGGCCGTGCTGCCTCCTGGTGCAGGCTGTGCTGCCTCCTGGTGCAGTCCGTGCTGCCTTCTGGTGCAGTCCGTGCTGCCTTCTGGTGCAGTCTCTGCTGCCTTCTGGTGCAGTCTCTGCTGCCTTCTGGTGCAGTCTGTGCTGCCTCCTGGTGCAGTCCGTGCTGCCTCCTGGTGCAGTCCGTGCTGCCACCTAGTGCTGTCCTTGTACCCAGTCATGTCTGTGCCACCACCAGGGCTGTCCATGCCCCCCTAGTGATGTATATGCCCCAGCCCCTCCTGTGATGTAGACGCCTCGCCCCTGCTGTGATGTAGACGCCTCAGCCCCTCCTGTGATGTATACACCCCAGCCCCTATTGTGATGTATACGCCCCAGCCCCTCCTGTGATGTGTACTCCCAGTGTCTCCTGTAATTTATGCGCACCAGCGTCTCCTGTGATGTATATGTCCCCAGCATCTCCAGACCAAGACAAACCTGGAAAAGCAGTTGTGAGAAACAAGATGATCAACATCACCGAACATCATAGCCGCACCAAAGAGAAGCAGCTCCTGCCTCCACAGTAGGGGTGAGTTAATTAATCGTTTGACCAAATATAGCAGGGTTATTTTTCACGTTGATAATGTTGTGTGGCCTCCAAAGGTTAGTAGGAAATTCCAAATGGCCCCCAACAGTAAAAAGGTTCCCCACCCCTGGTCTACAATGAAGATACATAATCAGTATATGTTGTACAAAGAAAACGCAAACGATAAGAATTTCTTCAACTGAAGAGATTATTATTCACAAGACTATCTATACAAAAGGAATCCCAAGGAAGGGGAGGCAGATAGGAATATAAAAGGAGGAGGGTGGAAAAGGAAAAAAAGAAAAATGAAAAAGAAATACTGAGAAAAAAAAATATGAGCGAAAGAGATATGAGAAAAAGAGAGGGATGGGGGGAATGGTAATAGGTGAATAATGGTCAATTTTAGTATGTGTATCAATAAAGTGAGTAAAATATGAAAATGAGGGGACCTGTGTTAACGTGCTCAAGTGAGTGAGTTAATGAGGGCCTCTATCAATCAGGATGCCAGTGTGATACAATTGTAAAAAAGCTAGTGAAGCCAAGGAGAAACGCATCCAGTCTATATGGGACCCTATGGAAGTGAACCTTAAAGAGGCATGACAGACCAAATGTATTGAGAAGATGGTAAATATATTAACGCAGATCATAGGCAAAAATACCTGTTCATGGGAAAGGTTTAACAAGAGACAGTTCCTAAACCCTATCAATGATATCCATATAATTGTGGTGTCTAAGGCCGGTTTCACACATCCAGCTTTTTGCCGTTTTGCCGGATCCGGCGCTCTCCCGTACAGTTAATACAGTACAGTGACAGCGCTGTAACTTCCGGGTCACATGCGCCGGTCACATGACAGCATGTGACCGGTGCTTGTTGCGCGGTCATTGTACTGTATTAACTGTACGGGAGAGCGCCGGATCCGGCAAAACGGCAAAAAGCCGGATGTGTGAAACCGGCCTAATAGATGACCTGCAGGTAAGTGATCAGGAGAAAACCGTATAAAAAGTGTAATGTATAGTCAGTACATAGTGTCAATAAAAACCATGTAAGATAAAATAAAATACCTGATACCCAGGATAGAGGAAAATTGAATTCATGCGGTAGTGATAAACTGTATACAGTATGCTGTCAGGAAATGACCTGCTGTCAGAACAATGACATAAGATACCTCAAAAAAAAAGTGTAATGACAACTACAGTCTGTGGTGTATAAGTATAAAAAAGCCTAAATATATACCTGTTATAAGGTAAATAGCAAGAGTCTGCTCTTGAACCAAGTCAATTGTATACATGCAGTGATAGTATCTAGTAAGTACCTGCAGTAGAGAGATAAGGAGATAATTCTATAACATCTAAAGGCTACGTCACACTAAGCAACATCGCTAGCAACATCGCTGCTAAGGAACAACTTTTGTGACGTAGCAGCGATGTTGCTAGTGATGTTGCTTAGTGTGACATCCAGCAACAACCCGGCCCCTGCTGTGAGGTCGTTGGTTGTTGCTGAATGTCCTGGACCATTTTTTAGTTGTTGCTCTCCCGCTGTGAAGCACACATCGCTATGTGTGACAGCGACAGAGCAACAACTAAATGTGCAGGCAGCAGGAGCCGGCTTCTGCGGACGCTGGTAACCACAGTAAACATCGGGTAACCAAGAAGCCCTTACCTTGGTTACCCGATATTTACCTTCGTTACCAGCGTCCGCCGCTCTCACGCTGTCAGTGCCGGCTCCCTGTTCCCTGCACTCCTAGCCACAGTACACATCGGGTTAATTACCCGATGTGTACTGTGGCTACATGTGCAGAGAGCAGGGAGCGGGCACTGGCAGTGTGAGAGCGGCGGACGCTGGTAACGAAGGTAAATATCGGGTAACCAAGGTAAGGGCTTCTTGGTTACCCGATGTTTACCGTGGTTACCAGCGTCCGCAGAAGCCGGCTCCCGCTGCCTGCACATGTAGCAGAGTACACATCGGGTGTACTGTGGCTAGGTGTGCAGGGAGCCAGCGCTAAGCAGTGTGCGCTGGTAACCAAGGTAAATATCGGGTTGGTTACCTGATATTTACCTTAGTTACCAAGCGCAGCATGCTTCCACGTGTAGCGACACTCCAGCGATCCCTGCCAGGTCAGGTTGCTGGTGGGATCGCTGGAGCATCGCTTAGTGTGACATCTCACCAGCAACCTCCTAGCAACTTACCAGCGATCCCTATCAGGTTGTATGGTTGTTGGGATCGCTGGTAAGTTGTTTAGTGTGACTGGGCCTAAAGCTGGGGTCACACATAACGACGACGACAACGACGTCGCTGCAACGTCACCATATTCTGTGACGTAGCAGCGACCATAGATGATCGTTAGTAAGCTGTCAAACATGGTATAAAAAGCAGCGACGGAGCAGCGATCATAGCGACGTCGACGGTCGTTGTGTGGTTTCAGACGTAGCGTAGCGTCCCTGCTGCGGTGTCAAACAAAAGGATTATCAGCTTATCAGCATGGCGCAGCGGGATAGCAGCGTTCAAAAAATGACCTGGAGCATTTAGGAGCGAGCAGCGATTTCGCAGCAGGGGTCTGATCGTTGTTATGTGTCACACATAGCGACGTCGCTGTTGAGGTCGCTGCAACGTCACAGAATATGGTGACGTTGCAGCGACGTCGTTGTCGTCGTCGTTATGTGTGACACCAGCTTTAATGTTAAACTGGCATTGTGTGCTAACAAAAGCACTAATCTGTAATGTTACCTGATCCAAGGACAAAGTGAAGAAGACTGGATATCGGTTCCCCCATGGCAGAGCTGCGCTTTGTATGCTACAAGGGAGGAGTGGAAGGTCCTGCTTCCTGTTTGCAGGAAGCACCACCCAGTGAGGTCAATCTAGCTACGAGGAGGAGGTGCGCAGGGACAGTGTGCCACATGTAATAGAGCGTGAATGTGAATACGGAGCATGCGCGAATGACAAGACGACCAATGTGGCAGCGCTTGCTCAGAAAAAGAAAGTAGAGATAAGAAGGGATATGAAAGACATGCTGTGCCTGCGCTAAGTCCATGACTGTGATCCTGGTACCTGATTAGGTGCTCATAGTGCTCAGTGCTGTGAATGATTCTGACAATAGGCAGATTGTGCTGCCGAAGTGTCAAATAGCAAATTGATTGTGGTAGTACATCTAATTCACCTATAAAAGAAAGATAGAGTAAGTATATGGGTATTATTTACAATTGGTTATAACAATAACAGATCCTGATGTTCATAAGGCAAAACATAATGAATTTACCTATGGATATTAAATACAATTAGTGATGATAACATTCCAAATATTCATAAGTCAAGATATGAGAACAATTAAGCAAATATCTCATATTCGCGATTATGTCCGAGGGGTTCTAGAGTTTTTAGGTGGTGTACCCAGTATGACTCTTTTTTGAGCATCTTTATTCTGTTGCCCCTTCTCCAAGGGGCTTCAATATGTTCTAGCACTTGAAAACGTAATTGCGAAATGGAATGTCCAAATGTTATGAAGTGGTGAGGTATCGGTAATAAGGTCTGTTTAAATCAATTGTCAGATTTATGTCTGCTAATTCTCTCTCGGATATGTTGGGTGGTCTTCCCAACATACCCAAGACCGCACAGACATTTAATAAGATACCCAACAAATGAAGCATGTGAAAAAGTCAGAGAAGGAAAAAATCCGACCCATCCGGGGATGTGTAAAAGTGTTACCCTTTTTCATATGAGAGCATTGTGCGCATCTCAAACATGGAAAGTTGCCAGTTTTGGGGGTTGCTAGGAATGTTTGCCTAGATTTGCGTATGCTATATTCTATGTCGGGCCGTACTAGTGTGTCTCTCAAATTATCCAATCTTTTGAAGCTAAAAAGTGGGTTCAGTCTTAAATTCTGGTAAAGTTGGATACGCTTTGCGTAACAGGGAACAATGTTGCTTAATAATACCCTTAATGATTGGTTGGCAGGGATGGAATGTGCTTACACAACTGATTTTAGGTGTATTTATCGGGGTTCTGGAAGTCAATGTCTCCCTATGTCTTGAATTATTTTCGGGATACTCTCTTTGTACAAACTTATGTGCCATTTCCACATGTCTAATCAGACGAGTCTCAGGATTACTCACAATCCTATCAACTAAAGTGTGTTCAGAATGTGGTAGGGATTTTTTTTATATGATCAGGGTGCCTGCTGGAAAAATGCAATAAACTGTTTCTATCGGTCGGTTTGACGAACAGGTCTGTTGAGTTTGATTAGCGTGGAGGATGATCATAGTGTCCAATAAATTTATTCTATTTGCGTCATAGTGTAATGTAAAAGTGATACCTGACATGAAACGATTAAGTTCATCAAAAAAGCAATTTAAAGAGGAAGGGGTGCAATACCAAATGATGAATATATCGTCGATATATCTTTTCCATAGTTTTGCATGTGTTTGTATCAGGGGTGATTTTAGATAAACCGGTCTTAAAAATGGGCCATAAAAATGTTAGCATACAGAGGCACCATATGCAAGCCCATTGCGGTCCCCTTCCGCTGAACATAAAACTGATCCTGAAACAAGAAAAAAATTGTTCTCAAGTACCAATCTCACCAAATCAAAGCATAGTGTTCTTTGAGTGGGAGTTAAGCTGGAATGGTGATTCAGAAACTAAATAAGAGCCTCAATACCAGCATCATGGTTGATGCTGGTGTAAAGGCTATTCACGTCCATGGTCACTAATAGTACATCATCCTCAACACTAGGAAGATTGCGTAATCTTGACAAAAACTGTGAGGTGTCCTTAATGAAAGATGGTATAACAGGCACTAATGGGGATAATATTCTGTCTCCAAATTTTTATGTATTTTGGGCAACGTGTACAGGACTGGAGTCACTGGGTATTTGTTTTGTAGGTATTCGATGATTTTTTCATCTATGGTGCTTATTGAGAGTGTCCATAATGAGTTTTCATACCTCAGGTGTAGTTCCCTCTGTAATGGGGTATATGTAGAGGTATCCTCAAGTTGGCTTCATATTTCTTGTATATAGTAGGTACTATCCATTACCACAATTGCTCCACCCTTGTCAGCTGGTTTTATAATAAGCCTAGTGTCGTCTTTAAGTTCCTGAACTGCTTGTTTTTGTGGCCCCCGTCAAATTCTTATTAGTGTGTAGTTTCCCTTTTTT
This sequence comes from Anomaloglossus baeobatrachus, assembly GCF_048569485.1. Classification (NCBI taxonomy): domain Eukaryota; kingdom Metazoa; phylum Chordata; class Amphibia; order Anura; family Aromobatidae; genus Anomaloglossus; species Anomaloglossus baeobatrachus. The sequence goes on from NC_134359.1 coordinate 160,797,581, forward strand.
GACTCTATTAAACAATTGCATTACATCTTTAGATACCAAAGCAATAAAAGTTTTGACTTGGTGGTAACATTTAGGAGGGTTAAAAGAACTTGGGGTTTTAAGACCCAATCCTTTTAACATGAAGGTTTCAGTGTGTGAATTTGTAGATGTTTTCAATAACACCAGCGTTATTGTCCTTCTCCATAAAATGTGCCTTCAATCTAACATTCCTGTAAAACCGATGGAGTTCTTGTTCCACTGTGATTGTATTGAAAGAAGGGGTAGGACATAAACTTAGTCCCTTCTGTATGACATCAAGTTGTGTTAGGGATAAACTGACTGATGAGATGTTGTATACCAACGGTTGCGTACCTATGAACGGGTGATGATTCGTTGTGTTCTGTTTCCTCCGCCCCTTCCTTGTTGGTTTCTTTGATGGCGTGGTCCTAAAAAAACTCATCTGCTCTGACCAGAATTGCTTTCCACACTGCTGGTTGAGGATAGTGCTTGTATCTTGAAAATGGATGTGAGTCTCCACAGAGCCATCTATACACTTGACCTCTAGTGTAGTCCTCCTGATACCTTAGGAATTTGAAACGTTTTCATCTTGTAGTACCTTCTTAAAGTCAGCGATGTTTTCACCAGCTTGTGTTTTAGCTTGCTGAATTCGGTCTGTGAAAGATTAGTAGATAATTGACCCTCAATAGACTTAATTTTCTCTGCTACTGTTGTGAGTTCCTTCTGCAAATAATCAATCGTAAGGGTAATTAGATCAAAAGAACATTTGTTCAGGATACTTTCAGATCTATTTTATTATTATTATTATTATTTATTTATAGAGCACCATTGATTCCATGGTGCTGTACATGAGAAGGGGGTTACATACAGAATACATATACAAGCTTTAATAGACAGACTAGTACAGAGGGAAGAGGGCCCTGCCCTTGCGGGCTTACATTCTAAAGAATTTTGGGGAGGAGACAGTAGGTGGCGTGTAGGTTGGGCGGCAGCTCCGCACAGTGGTGGGGCAGCAGCTCCGTACGGTGGTGGGGCGGCAGCTCCGCACGGTGGTGAAGCAGTGAAGTCATTGAAGGTTAGAGGCATTTCTGAACAGATGAGTTTTCAAGTTATGTTTGAAGTTTGCAAGTGTAGTATATAGTCTGATGTGTTGAGGCAGCGAGCTCCAGGAGACTGGGGATGCTCGGGAGAATTCTTGGAGTCGGTTGCATGAGGAGTGAATGAGAGATGGAACATTCGAGCAGCAGAATTAAGGATGGACTGGAGAGGGGCGAGCGTGTAAACAGGGAGGCCACAGAGGAGGATGTTGCAGTAGTCGAGGTGGGAGATTATGAGGGCATGCACTAGCATTTTTGTAGATTGAGAATTGAGGAAAGGGCGGATTCTGGAAATATTTTTGAGTTGAAGACGGCAGGAGGTGGTCAGGGATTGGATGTGTGGTATGAAGGACAATATATGGAGATAAGGTATGCACACCAGTGACTATGCAAGGGGAATATATGTAATAGCAGAAACTGCTGTGTGAATACTAAAATGAAAAATCCAATAGCTATATGTAAGAATGAAAATGTGAAAAATGGAACCTGCATTACTGCCATGAACATATGAATAAAGAGAAATTTAGCTATTGAATTGATCAATGCAATAGAGCCCCAACACTATGCCAAAGTATTTCTCTACATTTTCTTTGTACAACATATACTGATTATGTATCTTCATTGTAGACCACAGAATTGTCAAACTGCTGACGAGGTTTTCCATGCATAGTTTTTTATTATACCCTGTATACATAAATAAAATGAAAAAAAAAATTCTCTGTATTTTACATCTCTTTTCTACATATGTAAACAAATGTTGAAGGAATTATAATTGTTGTATTTGTCTGAAAATATTCTCTGTTTATATTTTAGACAGTTTTTTGAGAAAGGCTATTGTATTAGCCGAAACGTCAACAATTGTTTTTTTCTTTTTTCATATGAAGAGCCATTAATAAAAGCAATCTTTTCCAAAAGAAACACCTTTTCCATTGTTTATTTTAAGTGCCGAAGTTCTTTTCTCTCTCTTAGTTTCCAGAATGAGGTCACATGTGGGGGAGCTCCATTGTTTAGGCACCTCAGGAGCTCTCCAAACGCGACATGGCTTTTGCTAAAGATTCCAGCCAAATTTACAGTTTAATGGTGCTCCTTCCTTTTCGAGCATTGCCATGCGCCCAAACAGTTGATTTCAACCACATGAGGTATCAGCGTACTCTGGAGAAATTGCACAAAAATTTTATAGTGCATTTTATCCTGATAGTTTTTTTTTACAAGGTATCTGGTTGAAGAAACAATTTTGTAAAATATACTTTTTTTACTTTCACGGCTCAACGTTATAAACTTTTGTGAAGCCCCTGGGGGTTTAAAGTCCTCACCTAACATCTAGATAAATTCCTTGAGGGGTCTAGTTCCAAAGTGGGGTCACTTCTGGGGGACTTGGGGAGCGCCACTATTTAGGCACCTCAGGGGGTCTTCAAACGTGACATGGTGTCCACCAATGATTCTAGCTAATTTTGCTTTCAAAAATTCAAATAGTGCTCCTTCCCTTCTGAGTTGTGCTGTGCGCACAAAGAGTTTATTTCCACCACATGAGGTATCAGCATACTCAGGAGAAATTGCACAATAAATTGAATGTTGCATTTTCTCCTGTTTGCCATTTTGTGGTAAACTTGGGGGTTCAAGGAGCTCATCAAACTTCTAGATAAATTCCTTGAGGGGTCTAGTTTCCATAATGGGGTCACTTGTGAGGTGTTTCTACTGTTTAGGCACCTTACGGGCCCTACAAATGCAACATGGTAACCACAATCTTTTTCAGCCAAATTTGCTTCTAAAATTCAAGTATTGCTCCTTCTGTTCTGAGCCCTCCCATTTGTCCAAACAGAACTTGACTACAGTGGAGTATTACCGTGCTCATAAGAAAGTTGGCAACAAACCATGGTATTACCACTTTAAAAAATGAAAAATTTGGTGCTAAAGCAACATTTTTTGTGAACAAAATGAAAATTTTCAATATGACGGACTGATGTTATCAAATTCTGTGAAGTATCTGTGGGTTCAAAATGCTCACTTTATCCCTAAAATTCTTGAGGGGTGTAGTTTCCAAAATGGGGTCACTTGTGTGAGGTTTCTGCTGTTTAGGTTCCTTAGGGGCCCAGCAAATCAACACGGTGCCCGCAATCTATATCAGCCAAATTTGCATTCCAAAAATCAAACAGCGCTGTTCCCTTTCCGAGCCCTGCCATGTGTCCAAAGATTAGTTTTTGACCATATATGGGGCATGACTGTGTTCGGGAGAATAACGTAATAAATTATGGGGTCTGATTTATCATATCATCCAAAGTCAAAATTACAAATTTATGCTTAAATAACAGTTTAGCAGAAAAAAACCCATGAGTATCATTTTCCCATCCACATTTTTTAACAGTTCTGTGAAGCACCTATGGTTTAAAAATGCTCAACACACCTCTATATAAATTCCGTGATGGGTCAAGTTTGCAAAATGGGGTCACTTATGGGGGTTTCTGATATTGTGGTACCTTAGGTACTCTGCAAATGTGACATGGTGCCCGCAATCTACTTTAGCCAAATTTGATTTCCAAAATTCAAATATTGCTCCTTCTATTCCGAGCCCTTTTGTTTATCCAAACAGAACTTTTTGACTACATGTGGGGTATCACCACACTAATGAGAAAGTGAGTAAGAAACTGTGGTATTCACTTTTTGGTGGTACCTTTTATAAAAGTGAGAAATTTAGTGCTAAATTAATGTTTTTGTGGTAAAATTTGAAAATGTTCAATATGACGACCTAATGTTATCAAATTCTGTGAAGTGTCTGCTGGTTCAAAATGCTCATTCTACCTCGATAAAATCCTTGAGTGGTCTAGTTTTCCAAAATGGGGTAACTTGTGGGGGAGTTTAAGCTATTTAGCTACCTTAGGGGCTCTGCACATGCGGCATGGTGCCCATAATCTTTTTCAGCCAAATTTGCTTTTCAAAATTCAAATATCGCTGCTTCCGTTCTGAACTCTTCCATCTGTACAAACAGAGATTTTTGAATACATGTTCGGTATTGCCACACTCATAAGAAAGTGGGTAACAAACTGTGGGTGTCCGCTTTTTGGTGTCACCACTTGTAAATAAATGTGAGAAATTTGGTGCTAAAGCAACATTTTTGTGGTAAAATATTAAATATTTTCAATATGAAGACCTAATATCAAATGTGAAGTACCAGTGGGTTCAAAATGCTCACTATACACCTGGATAAAATCTTTATGTGGCCTAGTTTAAAAAATTGTTACTTGTATGGGTTTCTTCTGTTTTGGTACCTTAGGGGCCTTGCAAAAGGGACATGGTGCCCGCACTATATTTCAGCCAGGATTGTGATCCAAAATTCAAATAGTGTTCTTTAACACCTTAAAGAAATGGAGGCCTCCCATATGATGAGAGGTTAAAAAAGTTATATTTGTTTACCTTAGTAAAAAGACATCTCAGAGAAGATCTCAATTACCATATTTTTCGGACTATAAGACGCACTGGACTATAAGACGCACCCTTGTTTTAGAGGAGGAAAAAATAGAAAAAAAATAAAATTAAAGTAAAAGAATGTGGTCATGAAACACTGTTATTTTACTGCTGATAGTGTTACTGAGGTAATAATATCCCCAAATTCTGTCCTCATATCCCCCATTCTGGGTACCTTCCAGGTATATATGGCCCCCATCATGGAATATGTATGTTCCCCACCATTATATGTGTGATCCTCCAATCTGTAGTGTGTGTATATATAGTTATAGTGTGTGTGTGTGTGTTTGTATATAGAGTTATATACTGTGTGTGTGTGTATATATATATATATGAGTTATATAGTGTGTGTGTGTATATAGTTATATTGTGTGTGTGTGTGTGTATATATAGAGTTATATACTGTGTGTGTGTGTGTGTGTGTGTATATATAGTTATATAGTGTGTGTGTGTGTTATATAGTGTGTGTGTGTTATATAGTGTGTGTGTAAATATGTATATGATCCAACCCCATCCAGGTGTACAGTAATGCCTTTATATACTATATTATTTATTGCCTTACTTTTACTGATGTGCTGCTCACCATGCTTCAGTTTGGTCCTGGCATTACAAACAAAGTTTCCCATATCTCAAGGAGCTGCAGTGATGTAATGAAGAGGCGGGGCACTGTGCTGCTCTGGTCCACCCCTCTGCATTACATCACTGTAGGTCCTTGTCAGCTATGGAAGACTGTTTCTAGTGCAGAGGCAGCAGGAGCAAAGTGAAAGTAATTAGAGCCATCAGAACAGAGACTGCGGCTGTGCTTTGAAGGTATTAGTGATGGGCAGTCCGGCTCTTTTTGGTGAGCCGGTTCCTATGGCTCTGTTCACCAAAAAGAGGCAGATCTTTCAGCTCATTCTCGGCTCCTTATTAAATGTGTTCACCCCAGGTGAACACATATTTAAGATTATAGTAACGCCGCTAAAGCCCCGCCCACCCGTGGCTAAGTCCCGCCCACTTACAAATGCCAATTAGATTGCTGAGTGGGTGGAGTTTAGTAGCGGGTGGGCGGGGTTTTGACGGCGAAAAGAGACGATTAGATATTTCAGCGGCTCATACTGGTGATCCGGCTCCTGTCGTTCACAGCAGGGAGCCGGATCTTTGTGTCGGATCGTTCGTGACCGACACATCACTAGAAGGTATGCCGTGCTCTGGCCCGGACACTGCAGTGATGTGCAGTTCCTCCGGGCCAGACATGACTACAGCGGCCCCCTGCTCCTGCCTCCTAAACAGCGGACACACAGTCTCCCCAGCCACTGCAGGAAGCCGGGGGCTGGAGAACCCACGTGTGACCGCTGTTTACATTAAACTATTGATTTGCTGCTCCTCACCCCCGCTGACTGCAGAGAGAGGTGGGCGGGGAGCAGCTAATGAATATTCACTTACTTTAAGCAGCGGGCACACGTGGTTTCTCCAGTGCCAGCTTCCTGCAGCAGCAACCCTCCCTGCCTCCTGTGATCCCACTGCATAGCGCTGACTCCCCACAGCTCCCTACCCCGCAGCTTCAGACCATAATACGCAACCCAAACTTTCCTCCCAAATTTGGAGGAAAAAAGTGCTTCTTATGGTCCGAAAAATACGGTATATGTATAAATACATGTGTGGTCAATATAGAGGACTGGCTCATATACCTTCTAAAGACAATACTAAAGACCAGAGGTCATTCACTGTGGAAGAAAAGCGATTCAGGCAGCTAAATAGGAAAGGGTTCTTTACAGTTAGGGCAGACAGACTGTGGAATGCCCTACCACAAGAGGTAGTAATGGCAGATACTATACCAACTTTTAAAAAATGGCTGGATGATTTCCTCAGTAATTCTAGGTATGAAAAGGGCACCAACCATTGGAATCTCCTGGTATACAAGATAGGAATGTTAAGGAAAAAAGAAAAAGGGTATACCTTACAGGGATCACCAAACACTTAAATGATTTGAAAAACATTAAAAAAGCCCAACAAGGCATACATCCCCAACATACCAACCTCCTATTCAGATGTCTATATAGTCAACATAGAATATCTGCATAAATAATGTGAGGTACAAAATTACCCTCCCCTCAAGCTGATATATGAAATGTCAGGTCAAAGAAGATATAACAGACCGGCATATGGTATCAAACATATAACAATACATAGGAGCATGCTCAAATGTTAATATATCTCAGATACACACTGAATTTTGAAACTTACCGTATTTTTTGGACTATAAGATGCACTTTGGGCGGGGTGCGTCTTATAGTCTATATGTGGCTGCGGGGAATGAGGGTGCTGCGGTGGAGTGGGTCATCGGCGGCACAAGCAGGCTGTAGCAGCCTGCTGGGACCACGTGGGCCCGCTCATTTCATATGCACGCCCATCCTCCTGCCCATCATCTCTCAGCGCTGAAGCCGGAGCTGACAGGTGGGAGGGATGATGGGCCAGGGGGTGCATGCATAATTAACAGCCGGCCCGCGGGATCACCCCTGGCAAGTACAGCCTGAAGTGAGTGATCATGTGCGGCTGTATTCACTGCTCCCCGCACATCATCATCAACGCGGGGCGCAGTGAATAAGTATACTCACCCGTCATCGTTGTGTGCAGCATTGCAATCTCCTCCTGTCTGCCGGCTGGCTAATCTGTGTAGAAAGTGGTGAGCACAGCGCTGACGTCATCGCTGTGCACAGTGCTAGTCTCCACACAGGTCAGCTGACAGGCAGACAGGAGGACAAGCGATGCTGCAGACAACGGTGACGGCTCCTCACTCCAGCGGCACTGCTGCCGGCACTGACAGGAGGAGCGATGCGGCATGGAGCGAGGAACGGTGAGTATAAACGTTTATTTTTTTGTGTGCCACAGGATACAGGCCATGTACCAGGATAGATGAGGCTATATATCAGGATGGATGGGGGTATATAGCAGGATGGATGAGGGTATATAGCAGGATGGATGAGGGTATATAGCAGGATAGAGGGTTGTATATAGCAGGATAGAGGGGGGTATATAGCAGGATGGGGGTATAGCAGGATAAGGGCATATAGCAGGATGGCGTTATGTAGCAGCAAGGGGGCTATACCATGATGGCGGTATATAGCCAGATGGGAATATATACCATGATGGCGGTATATAGCAGGATGGGAATATATACCAGTATGGTGGACATATATACAAGGATGGGGATCATATACAAGACACGAGGATCATTACCAGGATGAGGTACCTTAGTTGAGAATTTGGGGACATTACCCCCATAACAGTGTCAGCAGCAGATCCTCGACCCATAAGTGGGTCATGACCACATTTTTTGCTTAAAATTTTATTTTCCTATTTTCCTCCTCTAAAACCAGAGTGCGTCTTATGGTCCGGTGCGTCTTATAGTCCGAAAAATACGGTATATACTGCCTATTCAAATACAGAGGCTTAGTATAAATAAGGAAGTTATTGCCAGTGAAATGATAAATAATTGCACTTAAATAATATTCCTTAATGCATCCAGACAAGAAATGAATACGACTTAAGGCCCTGTCACACACAGAGATAAATCTGCGGCAGATCTGTGGTTGCAGTGAAATTGTGGACAATCAGTGCCAGGTTTGTGGCTGTGTACAAATGGAACAATATGTCCATGATTTCACTGCAACCACAGATCTGCCAAAGATTTATCTCTGTGTGTGACAGGGCCTTTAGTATACCTAAACAATGGACAAGACCATGTTAACACCCCACATTCCCACTCAATCAATATTTATGTTTGGGAGCAAGGCCACGCCAACCAGGTCCTATAATCCGCTCACCATGCTAGAGAATTGGAATAAACACAAGTGTTTTCCCTACAACTGAAAAGGTTAATTCTGCATTTCTGTTCATATTAGAACAGCTAAGGATAACAGGTGCAGCCTGAGCAGTGGGAGAAAAATCAGGCCCACACTCACTATGTGGGAAGACGGTGAAGAAAAAACAAAAAGCCAGCACTAAATGTGCACTTCAGCACTAAAAATTCCAAACTGTACTAAAAATTTTGAGATTTTTGGCAAAAAATTGCAATTTCTTGAGCTACCCCGCCACGTCACAACAAATCTCATTTGGGGCAGTCCTAGACTAAAATATTTTTATAAAATGTGCCATACGGCCTCACATATGAATAGTAGAACTGCTCTTAGCAGCACTCACCTGGTCTATTTCAATCCCGTACCCATGACTGAGTCATGGCTGTGGGCGGGACAGGTCCAAGCAAATGCTGCATGAAGTAAATAGCCTGTGGACAGGGCCTGATGACTAAATGTGAACAGTCACCAACCGCCAAAATCTAGACAGGTGGAATACATCCCAAATTGGGGTGCATAGCAAGGTGGGGGTCAGCCACCGACCAATTCAATGAAGAAAAAACAAAAAGCCAGCACTTCTGTGTGGGAAGACGGGTATGTCAAAGGGGGGAGGGTGGAAAGGGGGAGGTTTTTTGCGTGAAAAGACCTCACGCGTATCGCCACTACGGCTTCCTCAGGGGAGAAAAATACACTATGTCCTGATGTGTACCCTATTTAAATAAAACAAGAATGAAATAATTGCTCACCAGTCTGCAGCCTGTGAGTCTTACGGTGGCGTCCAGTGGTGCAGCGATACTGATGGCGGCAGTCATCTTGCCCAAATTCCCATGATACACTCATACCGCGTCCCATTACTGCAATGCACATGCGCAGGGATTCACAGCATTACTCCATCGGAGTAACTTATTTTGTGAATCAGACTGTCTTATTAACGTTCGTATGCGTTACACCGCGCAGGCAGGGAATGCTGAGGCGCTAGTTAGAAAGAAAGAAGCTTGTCTGGAGCTCACTTTTATCCAGGCCTTTAACCATTTCAGAAGCAGGCTATTTAAACATCAAAGTCAGTATAGAAAATAGTTTGAACTCAAAAGGGAGGGGAGAAAGGGTTATCAAGCCACAAGTATACGGTATATACATCGCACATTGTTGACTTAAGGCTACTTTACACACTGCGATATCGGTCCCGATATCGCTAGTGTGGGTACCCGCCCCCATCTGTTGCGTGACACGGGCAAATCGCTGTCCGTGCCGCACAACAGCCGTCACACATACATACCTGTCCGGCGACGTCGCTGTGACGGGCGAACCGCCTCCTTTCTAAGGGGGCGGTCCGTGCGGCGTCACAGCGACGTCACTGAACCGCCGCCCAATAGCAGCGGAGGGGCGGAGCTGAGCGGGACATAACATCCCGCCCACCTCCTTCCTTCCTCATAGCGGCCGGGAGGCAGGTAAGGGGAGCTTCCTCGTTCCTGCGGCGTCACACGCAGCGATGTGTGCTGCCGCAGGAACGAGGAACAACCTCGTTACTGCTGCAGTAACGAGATTTGAGAATGGACCCCCATGTCGCCGATTAGCGATTTTGCACGTTTTTGCAACGATGCAAAATCGCTTATCGGTGACACACGCAACGGCATCGCTAATGCGGCCGGATGTGCGTCACGAATTCCGTGACCCCAACGACTCCGCATTAGCGATGTCGCAGCGTGTAAAGCCCGCTTTAGACCCCTATTGAATTATAGGGATATTTATCACACTATGTAAATGTGTTTCATATGATTGAAATTTAAATCATGTAACAAACGTGTGTTCATGCAACTCGACATAGCAAGATGTATTCTCACAGAAAATGATAAGTTGGAGAAACCAAACAGAAAATAAATCACAGAAAAAGAAAATTACTCCTAACATACAAAATTTAAATTTAAGGTACAAAGTTAAAAGGTAAGGAATAAAAATGAAAAACAAAAAACTCCCAACAACACTAAGGGTATGTGCGCACTAGGCGTTTTTTTCACGCTGCGTTTTTATGTGCGTTTTTGTCTCAAAAAACGCACCCACGGCTAAAAAACGCGGCAAAAACGCATGCGGTGCGTTTTTTGCTGCGTTTTTGCTCACTGCGTTTTTAATCAGTGCACAATGCCATTAAAGATTGTTGATGAAAAAAAAAAAAAAAAAAAAAGGTCTGATGTCATTTCCTTCTTCAAAATGTTCATTGTATGCAGGAGAGCAGACAGCTGCAGAACTAGTGTATGCAGGAGAGCAGACAGCAGCTGCAGAACTACAAGCCTCAGCATCCTCCATCCAGGACTGTATGCAGTTTTTTGCCCAAAAAGAAAAAAAAATGACATGGGCTTCGCCATATTTTTGTATGCTAGCCGGGTACAGCAGGCAGGTACGGGCTGCCCCCAACCCCCAGCTACCTATTTGTACCCGGCTGGGAACCAAAAATATAGAGAAGCCCTTTTTTTTAATTATTTCATGAATTTCATGAAATAATAAAAAAAAAAAAAAAAAAATGACGTGGGCTTCGCTTAATTTTTGAGTCCAGCCGGGTACAACTAGGCAGCTGGGGATTGGAATCCACAGTGCAGGGTGCCCAAGATTTCTGGGCACCCCCACTGCGAATTGTAGTCCGCAGCCACCCCAGAAAATGGCGCTTTCATAGAAGCGCCATCTTCTGGCGCTGTATCCAACTCTTCCAGCTGCCCTGGTGACGGGTGGCTAGCTAGGTAATAATGGAATTAGGGCTAGTTGTATATTATCAGCTAGCCCTAAGCCCGAAATTCATGGTGTCACGCCAATATTAGACATGGCCACCATGAATTTCTAGTAATGATAAAAAAAAAACAACAACACACAGAAAAATATTTTTATTAGAAATAAAACACAACACAATTAGTGACTCCATCTTTATTGAAATAAACCCCCCTCCGCAGTAATCCTGGGTTAGGGTCCCGCGCCGTCCAATCCGGATCCAATATCATCTGATCGGTTTGCTGGAAGGCAAAGCGATCAGATGATGTCAGGTTAAACTACGTGAATCACATGACACATCAGCTGATTGTATAAAAGCCGATTATACAATCAGTTGATGCATCGGTAGAAAAAAAAAATAATACTCACTTATGTGCTGTGCTGATTACCGGCAGCTCCTGCAGCGATCGATTGGACAGGAGTCTGATCCTGTCCGATCGCTGCAGGAGCTGCCGGTAATCAGCTGATGAAGTCCCCTGACAGCAGGATCAGCTGATAACCGGCCGCGAAAAAGCCGGCGAGACTACGATCAGCTGATGCGTCAGGTGACTGCATCAGGTGATCCACCGCCAGGTCCTGCAAGCAAGGTCCTGCCCCGGGGAGACTGCACACAGCCAGAGCGGCGGTACCGAGACAGGGGCTGGGAGCGGGCATGGCACCGGGACCCTGCAGACAGGTGAGTATATATGACATTTTTTTTTTTCTACTGTTCACTTTGGTTTTCGCCGCTGCCTCCACCTCCCGCCCAGACATGGTGCCGCACGGAGCTGACATGCACAGGACGGGAGGTGGACGCAGCGGTGACGGTACCGGGAGGATTCATGCTTCTGTGTTTACCAACAGAAGGAATCCTCTTCCTGTACACGTCACTATACTGCCCACCCATTGCGTTTATAGCTGCGTTTTTAGTCATAGAAACGCGGCTATATGCGTTTTTCATTGCGTTGTTGAACATCTCATTGAACTCAATGGGTGAAAAACGCAGTGAAAAACGCAGAAATAATTGACATGCTGCATTTTTGTGGTCACCACAAAAACGCAGCTACAAAAAAACGCTGTGTGAGGACAGCACTTATGAAAACCCATAGACATTGCTGGGGAAGCAATGTCACTGCGTTTTCAGCACAAAAACGTGGTAAAAAACGCCGCTAAAAACGCGGCAAAAACGCCTAGTGCGCACAAGGCCTAAGTGTGCAGAGAAAGCCCACTATCTAAAAAGGGAAGGGGGTATGATGAAGAAAACCAGCTGGTTGAAAGTGAACCAGTGGGTGATCTATCTGAATAAGGATACCACAATACTGATTAACTTATGCTAATATCTTTATGACCAAATTGGACAAGAGTTACCACTATCAGACAATCACCCACAAAACATTCAACCCAGTTGATTGTGCATAAGTTGGACATAGACATTCTTGTCACAAGTCAGACAGTCAGTCAGATCAGTCTGTAAGGTGTAGTCATCAATTACATAGTCAGCTATCAAAATTTGAGCATCCCCAATAGAATTATGGGGCAAAATAACATCAAGAAAAATCCCAACGCGTTACACCTCTCAGAAGAGGTTCATCAGGGGTAATTACATGTATAGAAATATTCATAGATAGATGTATTCGTTCTCTCATAAAAACAGAGATTATATAATATAATATGGGACCACCATAAAAAGATTGTCTGAGGACAGTGGGCTAGGTGCTCCTGATGTACCAGCACCCAAAGTGCTTCTTTATAACATAGCTGCTGGATTAGGAAGCCTCTTTTCCAGGAACGTCCTTCATCAACTCATCTCCAGTAAGCAGAGTTAAAGGGAACCTGTCATGAGAAATGTCCCCTAAAACCTCACAGTTTCCCCCTCTGCAGCTCCTGGGCTGCATTCTATAAAGGTCCCTGTTATGATTGTGGCCACTTTCTGACCTAAAAAAAGTGTTTATAAAGTTGTACCTTTTTTGCTTCTGATTCTGTAAATACGTCCCGGGGGCGGGCTGCCTGATGGCCGTTAGTCTGCCCCCTGGTCCTGTATGCCGCCCCCCTCGCTGATTACAATAATGCTGGACGCCGCCCCCTGCTACATCCATCGCCGCGCATGCCCAGTGCCCATCTGTCGGGGATGAGCACTGTGCCTAGCGTCACCGCTGGTGACGTGCACGCAGGGTTAAGATTATGGGCGGTGCTGTGATGTTTATTCCTAAGCAACCGCCCATAATCGCGGGGCCGCGCTTGCCCCCTCGGCCTGCTTCGTTCTGCGCAAGCGCGCTGCTGCTGACCCCCACGTCACCTCCTTCCCATCTTGCCCCGAGGCAGGAAATAGATGGGAGGAGCGGTGACTACACCGATCAGGAGGAGACGCGGAGATCAGATTACCAGCAGCGCGCTTGCGCAGAACGAAGCAGGCCGATAAACATCACAGCACCGCCCATAATCTTAACCCTGCGTGCACGTCACCAGCGGTGACGCTAGGCACAGTGCTCATCCCCGACAGATGGGCACTGGGCATGCGCGGCGATGGATGTAGCAGGGGGCGGCGTCCAGCATTATTGTAATCAGCGAGGGGGGCGGCATACAGGACCAGGGGGCAGACTAACGACCATCAGGCAGCCCGCCCCCGGGACGTATTTACAGAATCAGAAGCAAAAAAGGTACAACTTTATAAACACTTTTTTTAGGTCAGAAAGTGGCCACAATCATAACAGGGACCTTTATAGAATGCAGCCCAGGAGCTGCAGAGGGGGAATCTGTGAGGTTTTAGGGGACATTTCTCATGACAGGTTCCCTTTAAAAAAAATCATCATAGATTCACTGTAACAGCCAACCGGTGGTATTTTTATTTCCTACAAGGCTTGTAACCTGAAAAGACATATGAAATTTACAGATCTCCAGGAGTAATAGAGAGAATGAAGATGCAGGAAAAACGGAGGCTTACTCACATATAAATGTATTCAAAGGAGGCTGACAGCACAGCTAACAATATGTGTACATCATAAGTCCTGTAAAAAAGGAAACCAATGTGGTCCAAATATTTTTACAGAGTTCATATCCAGCGATAGTTGGAAGCCCAACCACCAAATAGGATCATCAGAAGGTCAGTCAGACCTGGTTAGAACAAGAACCACAAAAAACATACCGTGCAAGATAGATAAACAGTATGTGATATTAAAAATAAATACATGTCAATACCTCACTATCTGCGGTGTATCAGATCAAGCACCAGAGGGACACACAGGTAACAGATGTCCTAAATGTCCAGTGAGACTTTGCTGCAAGCAAAAACCTCCATGAGAATTGAACAAAAACTCCCAGCTCCTAGCAGGAATAAAGAAGCACATACCATAGACTGAGTTGCTGTAGTGTGGCGCCCCTGACCTGGTCAGGCACCACTGAGTACTGCACCCATGCTGGGGACAGTACAACACAGGTAATCCAGAAGGCTGACCGGGGTGTGGTACACAGGCGCATAGTGATCAGGTCTCACACATGTACCCATGAGAGGACCCCTGGGGATCCCAGGAGGGGGAAAAGCCTTCACCTTCACTGGAATAGTGGAGGGGGCCAAAAGCCTCCATCTCCTCTCAAGGGGTGTGGTAAGAGAATCTGGTTGCTAGGTGGCGTAGGCAAGAACAGGAGAGGAGGAGCAGTGAGCCAGTTCAGAGCAGAGTCCAGGGAGCTCCGAGGAGAGCTGACCCCTTCCCCTGGGCTGCTGTAGTCTGACAGCGTCCGCGCAGTGGCTACCGACGGGGGAGAACGGTCACCTAGGAGTGCTACCTGAAACCCATCTCCAGCTAGAGAGAGAGCACAGAGTGGGAAGTAAGGAGACTGCTAGGGAGTACCAGGCCCAAACGGGCGGCAGATCCCGAAGCGGAGATAGATCCAGCTTTCTTTTGCTAAACCTGCCGGTGTGGGGCCCTCAAAGCCCACACCACAACACCTAAAAGCCGCAGCCACGTAGCCACAGTTAGGGCCCACAGTTCACAGGAGGCAAGCAGCTGGAGTGATCTGGCCCAGGCAACAAGCAAACGGCAAACGAAGGGGAGAGAGGCTTCAGCAACTTCCCTGGGTGACCCCCATAGGGACTAAAAGTCGGGGTTACCCCAAACCACCAAGGGCTAAGGAAGGCGAGTTGGTAGTCACCATCAGAAGTCAGCCTGAAGGATACCTGGTTCCCGCCTGGTTCATCCCAGCTACGCCCGGGTTACTCACCCTGCCATCTGAAGTGAGTAAAAACCCTGAAAGACACTCTGCGTGTGTGGAGTTATTCTGTGCCTTGTGGTACTACGCACCTACACCGGGCCCTGGGGCTTGCCTCACTCTCAGGAGGCTATTCCAACTAACTGCACACACCATCAGCCCCAGGCGACCCTCAACCTGCAGTGGCGGTCCCTACTGGCCGCAATACTGAGAGTGGCGTCACGACAAACTACAAAGAAGGTTTCCTACCTGTGACCAGACAAGATCCAGCCGAGTGGAGTCCCTGAAGGTAATGCACCGACACAACACCTGTGGGGCTTCACATCTGGCGTCACGAACAGGATAAGGACTAGACCTGTTCAGACAGGTGACCATGTGCCTGGGCGGTCCGCTTGAAAAATTGGAAGCGCCGCCATATTGCCACCATGAAAAGCGCGCTGAAAAACAACAGCAGCCCGCGCTGGGAGAAGTTACCGCCCACGAAGAGGTGTGGCTACCCAGAGATCCCCTGCAGAGTTCTGACCTCGCTAGTGAAGAGAGCGGAAGCGTCCAGAGACGTCGGGACAGAAAGGGAGCCAGAAGCCTGCTGCTGGGAGAGGAGCTGCTGAAAGAGGCAGAGCGGAAACTGAACAGCTTGCTACTAGAGGCAACGACGAGTCCACTGCTGGGAAATCGTACAGAAGATGGCGCAGAGGAAATGGCGTCTGAACGCAGAAACCCAGAGCCAGGCTCCGTTGCCTGGTGGTATCGGGAGCTTGCCCAGTTCTGCGACCGACTGGAGACCCGGGTCGTGGAGCAGATCAGAGAAGAACGCATGGAACTTCTGGAGATGGCTGCCGCGGTTCAGGCCTATGAAGGGAGAGCCGCGCGCCGAGCGCCAGACCGAGTGGCAACGACTCAGACCCCGATGCTGCCACCGATGGGTGAGTCCAGTATTACCCCTGCCGGCCCGGATGCCCCGACCCCTGCTGCCACGCCCGCGGTCCCTGAAGAGGCGCCCGGCGCGGCGACGCTGAGCCGGGCCGCAGCCACGCCAGGTGCGGCCCGCCAAGCCCAGGCCGCCGCAGCGATGCCCTGCTCGGCCCACCAAGACCCGGTCCCTGCAGCGATGCCCTGCCCGGCCCGCAAAGAACCGGCTGCCACCGCGACCCTCATCCACGCCGCAGGTGTGACGCTGACCCAGGCCGCCGCCTTGCTAGGCCCGGCCCGCCGAGACCCCACCGCAGCAGCAACGCTCGTCCGCGCCACAAGTGAGGTGCTGAACCAGGCCGCAGCCACGCCAGGTGCGGCCCGCCAAGCTCCGATCGCTGCAGCGACGCCCAGCCCAGCCTGCACCGATCCCGTCGTGACAGCGACGCCGAGCCAGGCCGCCGCCATGCAGGGCGCGGCCCGCCAAGACCAGGCCGCCGCCATGCCAGGCGCGGCCCGCCAAGATAAGATTGCATCACCATTTACCCCGGCCTGCAAGGCCAGAGCAGACACCGCTCCCCAGTCCAAAGAGGTCCCTGCTGGAAAGCCCACGCTGGGGGAGGACCCCGCATACTGGCAGCTGAAGGCTGACATGGAAGCCAAGTTTCCACAATGGTTGGTGGACCAGTACATACTCCCTCCGCATACCCCCAAGACGACTCCTGCAGCAATCATGCCAAAGAGATCCCTGCCTGGGCCTGCTGAAGAAAGTCCATCCCCAGCACTGCCACCAAAGGAGTGCTCAGAAGAACTAAGGGGGAGGGGAGGCCAGGAAGCTGAGGAGCTGACTCAGGAGCCACCAGCAGTGGATCCATGCCCAGAGCCGGAGATGTTGCCATATTCCCGCTGGGATGAAGAAGACCTGACACCGTCTGGGGAAGAAGATCTACCCAAAGGCCTCACCTGGGAGCTTGTAAGCTGTACCTCGCAGAATCCAGTCCGCAAGACACGGCGCCGTAGCAGAACCCAGTCTTTCCCTGCACCGCCATCCCCAGAGCAGAGAGAAGTCACGGCCAGAGACCTACAAGAAAAACGGTCCCTAAGAAGAGCCAAAGCACAGGTCAGAGGACCCCTTTGTAGAGGAATTGTGGAAGACTTTAGCCTGAAGTCAGGATACGGGTTCATCGTTGCACCTGGTATCAAAGAAGGCATTTTTGTCAATAGAAGAGATGTGAGAGCTCATTTGCCCAGAGGACATCCTGGAAGAAACTTAAAGATGGGAGACTCCGTACAATTTACCATGCATCAAGGAGAAAGAGGGTGGTACGCGCTAGATGTAGCACCATGTCCTAAAGAAGACAGAGAAAGAAAAGACAAGGAACCTACTGATGAGACTACCACTGATGACGACAGAGAGCGAGAAAGCAGCAGGTGCCGCAGCCCTACAGGCCCAAGCCCTGGTGAGGAGGAATCCATGTAAATAACATAAGAAATACACCAAGTTACTGTTTGACCAGTTTGAAGTTTTGCAACGTTAATGTTTAAGCAATGTGCCCACATAAACTCATGTGAGAAATAAACCTTAAGGCTATGAACTGGCTATAGCCACAAACTCTCGCAGTGTAAATAGTTACACCAGAGGGCACCACCACCACCAGAGTCAGCCTGTTTAGGGGCTTGGCTCGTCTGCAACCAGGAGGAGCCCGTCCGTATATAGGGCCTTGGCTTACCTGCAACCAGAGAGCATGCCTGTTTATGGGGCCTGGCTCTCCACCACAAAGAGGGTACCTGGTCAGCACCAACTGTGGAGGCCGCCTCTGTATCCTGCCAGAAGAGGCTGAAGGCGCGGATCCACCAGGCCAGGTATACCCTGAAGACCACCCGCCCATGAAAGCCGCCTCTACATCCTGCCAGAAGTGGCTGAAGCCGCGGCCAGCGTGAGAGGGTTTTTGGGTGGGTTAACGGACTTGTGGGTGGAGGGTGGTGATGTATGGTACCTGGTGCTTTTAAATGTTTTACATGTTTTAATGTTTTATGCATTTTAAAATGTTGTCTTGCAGCCCGAGGACGTGCTGGTGATAACTAAGGGGGAATGTGGCGCCCCTGACCTGGTCAGGCACCACTGAGTACTGCACCCATGCTGGGGACAGTACAACACAGGTAATCCAGAAGGCTGACCGGGGTGTGGTACACAGGCGCATAGTGATCAGGTCTCACACATGTACCCATGAGAGGACCCCTGGGGATCCCAGGAGGGGGAAAAGCCTTCACCTTCACTGGAATAGTGGAGGGGGCCAAAAGCCTCCATCTCCTCTCAAGGGGTGTGGTAAGAGAATCTGGTTGCTAGGTGGCGTAGGCAAGAACAGGAGAGGAGGAGCAGTGAGCCAGTTCAGAGCAGAGTCCAGGGAGCTCCGAGGAGAGCTGACCCCTTCCCCTGGGCTGCTGTAGTCTGACAGCGTCCGCGCAGTGGCTACCGACGGGGGAGAACGGTCACCTAGGAGTGCTACCCGAAACCCATCTCCAGCTAGAGAGAGAGCACAGAGTGGGAAGTAAGGAGACTGCTAGGGAGTACCAGGCCCAAACGGGCGGCAGATCCCGAAGCGGAGATAGATCCAGCTTTCTTTTGCTAAACCTGCCGGTGTGGGGCCCTCAAAGCCCACACCACAACACCTAAAAGCCGCAGCCACGTAGCCACAGTTAGGGCCCACAGTTCACAGGAGGCAAGCAGCTGGAGTGATCTGGCCCAGGCAACAAGCAAACGGCAAACGAAGGGGAGAGAGGCTTCAGCAACTTCCCTGGGTGACCCCCATAGGGACTAAAAGTCGGGGTTACCCCAAACCACCAAGGGCTAAGGAAGGCGAGTTGGTAGTCACCATCAGAAGTCAGCCTGAAGGATACCTGGTTCCCGCCTGGTTCATCCCAGCTACGCCCGGGTTACTCACCCTGCCATCTGAAGTGAGTAAAAACCCTGAAAGACACTCTGCGTGTGTGGAGTTATTCTGTGCCTTGTGGTACTACGCACCTACACCGGGCCCTGGGGCTTGCCTCACTCTCAGGAGGCTATTCCAACTAACTGCACACACCATCAGCCCCAGGCGACCCTCAACCTGCAGTGGCGGTCCCTACTGGCCGCAATACTGAGAGTGGCGTCACGACAAACTACAAAGAAGGTTTCCTACCTGTGACCAGACAAGATCCAGCCGAGTGGAGTCCCTGAAGGTAATGCACCGACACAACACCTGTGGGGCTTCACAGTAGCTCCAGTGTCTGTCCTCAGAGTGGCCCATATCCACATATCCCCAGGGCTTCCTTTAACCCCTTCAGCCCCCAGCCTGTTTTCACCTTAAAGACCCGGCCATTTTTTGCAATTTTGACCAGTGTCACTTTGACAGGTTATAACTCTGGAACACTTCAACGGATCCTGGCGATTCTGAGATTGTTTTTTCGTGACATATTGTACTTCATGTCAGTGGTAAATTTAGGCAGATATGTTTTGCGTTTATTTGTGAAAATTTCGGAAATTTGGCGAAAATTTTGAAAATTTTGCAATTTTCAAAATTTGAAATTTTATGCCCATAAATCTGAGAGATATGTCACACAAAAAAGTTACTAAATAACATTTCCCACATGTCTACTTTACACCAGCGCAATTTTTGAAAAAAAAAAAAATTCCGTTAGGAAGTTAGAAGGGTTCAAAGTTCATCACCAATTTCTCATTTTTCCAACAAAATGTACAAAAAAAAATTTTTTAGGTACCACATCACATTTGGAGTGATTTCAGAAACCTAGGCGACAGAAAATACCCAAAAGTGACCCAATTCTAAAATCTGCACCCCTCACTCTGCTCAAAACCACATCCAAGAAGTTTATTAACCCTTTAGGAGCTTCACAGCAACCAAAGCAATGTAGACGAAAAAATGAAAATTTTACTTTTTTAACACAAAAATGTTACTTTAGCCATAAAAATTAGTATTTTCACAAGGGTATCAGGAAAAATGCATCATAAAATGTATCGTGCATTTTCTCCTGAGTACGCAGATACCCCATATGTGGTGGAAATCAAATGTTTGGGCACACAGCAGGACTCGGAAGGCAAGGAGCGCCATTTGAATTTTTGAGTGCAAAATTAGCTGCACTCATTAGCGGACGCCATGTCGGGTTTGAAGACTCCCCGAGGTGCCTAAACAATGGAGCTCCCCCATAAGTGACCCCATTTTGGAAACTAGAGCCCTCAAATATTTTTTCTAGATGTTTGATGTGCACTTTGAACCCCTGGTGGCTTCACAGAAATTTATAACGTTGAGCCGTGAAAAGAAAAAAAATTTTTTTTACCACAAAACTGTTGCTTCAACCAGGTAGCTTTTTTTATCACAAGGGAATCAGGAAAAAATGCACCATAAAATGTATTGTGCATTTTCTCCTGAGTACGCAGATACCCCATATGTGGTGGAAATCAAATGTTAGGGCGCACGGCAGGACTCGGAAGGCAAGGAGCGCCATTTCACAGCAAAATTGGTTGGAATTATTAGCGGACGCTATGTTGCGTTTGGAGACCCCCTGAAGTGCCTAAACAATGGAGCTCCCCCACAATTGACCCCATTTTGGAAACTAGACCCCTCATGTAATTTATCTAGCTGTTTAGGGAGCACTTTGAACCCCTGGAGGCTTCACAAACGTTTGTAATGTTGAGCCGTGAAAATATTTTATTTTTTTTACCACAAAATTGTTTTTTCAAACAGGTAGCTTTTTTTCCAGAAGGGTATCAGGAAAAAATGCACCATAAAATGTATTGTGCAATTTCTCCTGAGTACGACGATACCTCATATGTGGTGGAAATCAATTGTTTGGGCGTATGGCGGGGCTCAGAAGAGAAGGAGCGCCATTTCACAGTAAAATTGATTGGAATTATTAGCAGACGCCATGTTTCATTTGGAGACCCCCTGAGGTGCCTAAACAATGGAGCTCCCCCACATGTGATCCCATTTTGGAAACTAGACCCCCCCCCCATACAAAAAAAATTAGTTTGGCGAAATAAAAAATACAGACATCAGTAGAAAAAAAAAAAAAAAAAAATGAGCGCCTGCCAAGACCAGTGCCAAACGTGAGAGCAATGCACGAGTCTCGCATCGCATCATCCACTGCAGTCTGGAAGCGAGCAACTGCGCTGGATAATGCGATGCGAGAGGGCGGGGCGGAAGATGAGAAAGGGCGCAGCGGATGGAAGATGGGAAAGGGCGCAGCGGATGGAGGAGCGGCAGAGGATGGGAAAGGGCGCAGCGGATGGATGATGGGAAATGGCGCAGCGGATGGAGGAGCGGCAGAGGATGGGGGGGGGGGGTGAGATGGGGATACCTACCTTACAGGATGGATCTAGGCAGCAGGATTACAGCAGACAGAAGAGGCAGCAGATGAAGGAGGCAACAGATCGAGGAGGGTGAGAGGGGGCAGTAGATGGAAAATGGGAGAGAGCAGGCAGCAGATCGGGGAGGGGGCAGAGTCTGATGGGAGAGAGAGATGGCACATGTAGGGGAAGGGAGGGGGGCTTGCAGCACATGTAGGGGGAGGGAGGGGGGCTTGCAGCACATGTAGGGGGAGGGAGGGGGGCTTGCAGCACATGTAGGGGGAGGGGGGAGGGGGGCTTGCAGCACATGTAGGGGGAGGGAGGGGGGCTTGCAGCACATGTAGGGGGAGGGAGGGGGGCTTGCAGCACATGTAGGGGGAGGGTGGCTGGCTTGCAGCACATGTAGGGGGAGGGTGGCTTGCAGCACATGTAGGGGGAGGGTGGCTTGCAGCACATGTGCTGCAAGCCAGCCACCCTCCCCCCACATGTGCTGCAAGCCAGCCAGCCACCCTCCCCCCACATGTGCTGCAAGCCAGCCACCCTCCCCCCACATGTGCTGCAAGCCAGCCACCCTCCCCCCACGTGGGGGGAGGGTGGCTTGCAGCACATGGAGGCAAGGTGGTGTGGCGATGGAGAAGGGGCAGCCGATGAAGGAGGCGGCGGCCTCCGCCGATCGGGGGCAACAGCGGCTGAAAAAGGTGGGTGCGACGGCGGCGGGGACAGTGGCGAGCATGGCGGCGGGGACGGCGGTGGATCGGGAGCGGCGGCGGGGACGGCGGTGGATCGGGAGCATGGCGGCGGGGACGGCGGTGGATCGGGAGCGGTGGCGGAGACAGCGGTGCAGCGGGAGCATGGCGGCGGGGACGGCGGTGGATCGGGAGCGGCGGCGGAGACAGCGGTGCAGCGGGAGCATGGCGGCGGGGACGGCGGTGGATCGGGAGTGGCGGCGGAGACAGCGGTGCAGCGGGAGCATGGCGGCGGGGACGGCGGTGGATCGGGAGCGGCGGCGGAGACAGCGGTGCAGAGGGAGCATGGCGGCGGGGACGGCGGTGCAGCGGGAGCATGGTGGCGGGGACGGCGGTGCAGCGGGAGCATGGCGGCGGGGACGGCGGTGGATCGGGAGCGGCGGCGGAGACAGCGGTGCAGCGAGAGCATGGCGGCGGGGACGGCGGTGGATCGGGAGCGGCGGCGGAGACAGCGGTGCAGCGGGAGCATGGCGGCGGAGACAGCGGTGGAGCGGGAGCATGGCGGCGGAGACAGCGGTGCATCGGGAGCATGGTGGCGGGGACAGCGGTGAAGCGGCAGCAGCGGCGGGGCGATCGGAGACAGCGGCAGCAGCGGCGGGGCGATCGGAGACAGCGGCGGGGACAGCGGTGAAGCGGGAGCAGCGGCGGGGCGATCGGAGACAGCGGCGGTGAAGCGGGAGCAGCGGCGGGGCGATCGGAGACAGCGGCGGTGAAGCGGGAGCAGCAGCGGGGCGATCGGAGACAGCGGCGGTGAAGCGGGAGCAGCGGCGGGGACAGCGGTGAAGCGGGAGCAGCGGCGGGGACAGCGGTGAAGCGGGAGCAGCGGCGGGGCGATCGGGGACAGGGGCGGGCGGCGGGGCGATCGGGGACAGGGGCGGGCGGCGGGGACAACAACTTACCGCTCTCCTCGGCTTCCAGGGACGGTCACAGGCCGCAGATCCACATTGATTGGAGAGAGCGGTCACAAGACCGGTCTCTCCAATCAGAGCTGGGGGCGGGTGAAGCATCGATCACCCAGCTCCAGCCAATGGCCAGTGCTACAGCAGCACTGATCAGGGCTGAATTTCAATGTTCCAGCCATTTTCAATGGCTGGAACATTACAGTGGCTGTAATTGGCTGAGCGGCGTTCGTCAGCCAATCACAGCCTCTGTAGGTTCGGGGAGGAGGCACCACCCCTCCTGAGGTCAGGCAGAGGTCCCCTCCTTCCCGAATCCACCGTTTAAGTAAATAAATTTCACTCCCCGGGGCTCCGGGACCGCGATTTCGCCAGGACGTACTGAGTACGTCATGGGTCCTTTAGCACCATGTCACCATGACGTACTCAGTACGTCCAAGGTCGTTAAGGGGTTAAATAGATCTCACCAGGGAGAAAACCCCACCCATACACAAGTGATACAAGTGAATCTTTAGCTACCATAGTTACTGCCCATAGATAGGAGGCAGTGTGTCCATACGCGTGCGTTCCACCGTGAGGCACATGGGAGACAGATGCAGTCCGTCTCCCACACACAGCAAACCTCATCCAAAAAAAAAGTGATATATAAAGTGCGCCTCCAAAGAGTGAGCTCCATACCTGTGTTGTTCTGGTGAGAGTATGAATATATCACCACGCCATAGAAACATCGCTGGTCGCACATACCAGAAGTGCGCGTTCCACCGTTGGCTGCTACAGTGAATCTATGATAATTTTTTTGAACTCGGTTACTGGAGATGAGTTGATGAAGGACTTTCCTGGAAAAGAGGCTTCCTAATCCAGCAGCTATGTTATAAAGAAGCACTTTGGGTGGTGATACATCAGGAGCCCCTAGCCCACTGTCCTAAGACAATCTTTTTATGGTAGTCCCATATTATATTATATAATCTCTGTTTTTATGAGAGCACGAATACATCTATCCATGAATATTTCTATACATGTACAGTTAGGTCCAGAAATATTTGGACAGTGACACAAGTTTTGTTATTTTAGCTGTTTACAAAAACATGTTCAGAAATACAATTATATATATATAATATGGGCTGAAAGTGCACACTCCCAGCTGCAATATGAGAGTTTTCACATCCAAATCGGAGAAAGGGTTTAGGAATCATAGCTCTGTAATGCATAGCCTCCTCTTTTTAAAGGGACCAAAAGTAATTGGACAAGGGACTCTAAGGGCTGCAATTAACTCTGAAGGCGTCTCCCTCGTTAACCTGTAATCAATGAAGTAGTTAAAAGGTCTGGGGTTGATTACAGGTGTGTGGTTTTGCATTTGGAAGCTGTTGCTGTGACCAGACAACATGCGGTCTAAGGAACTCTCAATTGAGGTGAAGCAGAACATCCTGAGGCTGAAAAAAAAGAAAAAATCCATCAGAGAGATAGCAGACATGCTTGGAGTAGCAAAATCAACAGTCGGGTACATTCTGAGAAAAAAGGAATTGACTGGTGAGCTTGGGACAACAGTGGTGGATGATCGCCGCATACTTTCTTTACAAATACAAAGGGTTCACATCTAGATGCAAACCATTCATCAATTCCAAAAATAGACAGGCCAGAGATAAATTTGCTGAAAAACACCTCATGAAGCCAGCTCAGTTCTGGAAAAGTATTCTATGGACAGATGAGACAAAGATCAACCTGTACCAGAATGATGGGAAGAAAAAAGTTTGGAGAAGAAAGGGAACGGCACATGATCCAAGGCACACCACATCCTCTGTAAAACATGGTGGAGGCAACGTGATGGCATGGGCATGCATGGCTTTCAATGGCACTGGGTCACTTGTGTTTATTGATGACATAACAGCAGACAAGAGAAGCCGGATGAATTCTGAAGTGTACCGGGATATACTTTCAGCCCAGATTCAGCCAAATGCCGCAAAGTTGATCGGACGGCGCTTCATAGTACAGATGGACAATGACCCCAAGCATACAGCCAAAGCTACCCAGGAGTTCATGAGTGCAAAAAAGTGGAACATTCTGCAATGGCCAAGTCAATCACCAGATCTTAACCCAATTGAGCATGCATTTCACTTGCTCAAATCCAGACTTAAGACGGAAAGACCCACAAACAAGCAAGACCTGAAGGCTGCGACTGTAAAGGCCTGGCAAAGCATTAAGGAGGAGGAAACCCAGCGTTTGGTGATGTCCATGGGTTCCAGACTTAAGGCAGTGATTGCCTCCAAAGGATTCGCAACAAAAGATTGAAAATAAAAATATTTTGCTTGGGTTTGGTTTATTTGTCCAATTACTTTTGACCTCCTAAAATGTGGAGTGTTTGTAAAGAAATGTGTACAATTCCTACAATTTCTATGAGATATTTTTGTTCAAACCTTCAAATTAAATGTTACAATCTGCACTTGAATTCTGTTGTAGAGGTTTCATTTCAAATCCAATGTGGTGGCATGCAGAGCCCAACTCGCGAAAATTGTGTCACTGTCCAAATATTTCTGGACCTAACTGTATATACCCCTGATGAACCTCTTCTGAGAGGTGAAACTCCTTGATTTTATTTCTTGATGTTATCTTGCCCCATAATTCTTTTGGGGATGCTCAAATTTTGATAGCTGACTCTATGTAATTGATGACTACACCTTAGAGACTGATCTGACTGACTGTCTGACTTGTGACAAGATTGTCTATGTCCAACTCATGCACAATCAACTGGGTTGAATGTTTTGTGGGTGATTGTCTGATAGTGGTAACTCTTGTCTAATTTGGTCACAAAGATATTAGCATTAGTTAATCAGTGTTGTGGTTCCCTTATTCGGATAGATCACCCACTGGTTCACTTTCAACCAGCTGGTTTTCTTCATAATACCCCCTTCCTTTTTTGGATAGTGGGCGTTCTCTCCACACTTAGTATTATTGGGAGTATTTTGTTTTTCATTTTTATTCCTTACCTTTTAACTTTTAACATCAAGAAATGTTGTATTTTAGGAGTAATTTTCTTTTTCTGTGATTTATTTTCTGTTTGGTTTCTCCAACTTATCATTTTCTGTGAGAATACAGTTTGTTTAATTCTATGGCAGGCTTTTTGTCAGGACTGATCAATAGGGAACAATGGGCTCTGGAAGCATGGGAAGCTTTCTCTGAGTATGAGTCCAGCAGTGAACAAAGTACTAAAACTGGCATTAGAGGGATTTTCCAAGACCTTACCGCGTGTTATAAGTAGAGATGAGCGAACCGGTCCCGGTTCGGCTCGAGGTCGGTTCGCCGAACGGAGGTCCCGTTCGAGTTCGGTTCGTCGACCGTTCGACGAACCGAACTCGAACCGCATAGGAAACAATGGCAGGCATTCACAAACACATAAAAACACCTAGAAAACACCCTCAAAGGTGTCCAAAAGGTGACAAACAACTCACAACACAACACAAACACATGGGAAAGTGACAAGGACATATACTCATGCAAAAACAAAAGAGCAGGACAAGGAAAAAGAGGAGGACACACAGATATATGAGTATATGCAAGGAAACGTCGATGCCATTACTGTGCAACTTGAGCCCTGCTCATTTTAGGCTTCCAATCTGGATAAATTGCCTGAGCTTGCCACGTACGCCTTGGGGATCTTGTCGTGTCCTGCAGCCTGCGTTCTCTCAGAACCTGTCTTTAGTGCTGCTGGGGGTCTGCTGGCAGATAAGCACACGTGTCTGTCCACTGACAATGTGGACATGGCTCTCAGAGGACTTTTCTTCCCCTGGGTCATCCAGGGGAGGCGAAAGGCACGCGTATTTTTGATAGTGCTTCATGCAAAGCATCTTTGTAAGCTTGAAAATGGGGGTCAACTGATGCCAGTCAAGTGGGCTGTGTGTGGCCCAGTTAGTGGAAACGAGGGAGACTGTGGTTGGAGTCCCCTCGCTTTTGAAAAAAGAACCAAGATGAACAAGTCATGGCTCTCAGAGGACTTTTCTTCCCCTGGGTCATCCAGGGGAGGCGAAAGGCACGCGTATTTTTGATAGTGCTTCATGCAAAGCATCTTTGTAAGCTTGAAAATGGGGGTCAACTGATGCCAGTCAAGTGGGGTGTGTGTGGCCCAGTTAGTGGAAACGAGGGAGACTGTGGTTGGAGTCCCCTCGCTTTTGAAAAAAGAACCAAGATGAACAAGTCATGGCTCTCAGAGGACTTTTCTTCCCCTGGGTCATCCAGGGGAGGCGAAAGGCACGCGTATTTTTGATAGTGCTGCATGCAAAGCATCTTTGTAAGCTTGAAAATGGGGGTCAACTGATGCCAGTCAAGTGGGGTGTGTGTGGCTCAGTTAGTGGAAACGAGGGAGACTGTGGTTGGAGTCCCCTCGCTTTTGAAAAAAGAACCAAGATGAACAAGTCATGGCTCTCAGAGGACTTTTATTCCCCTGGGTCATCCAGGGGAGGCGAAAGGCACGCGTATTTTTGATAGTGCTTCATGCAAAGCATCTTTGTAAGCTTGAAAATGGGGGTCAACTGATGCCAGTCAAGTGGGGTGTGTGTGGCCCAGTTAGTGGAAACGAGGGAGACTGTGGTTGGAGTCCCCTCGCTTTTGAAAAAAGAACCAAGATGAACAAGTCATGGCTCTCAGAGGACTTTTCTTCCCCTGGGTCATCCAGGGGAGGCGAAAGGCACGCGTATTTTTGAGAGTGCTTCATGCAAAGCATCTTTGTAAGCTTGAAAATGGGGGTCAACTGATGCCAGTCAAGTGGGGTGTGTGTGGCCCAGTTAGTGGAAATGAGGGAGACTGTGGTTGGAGTCCCCTCGCTTTTGAAAAAAGAACCAAGATGAACAAGTCATGGCTCTCAGAGGACTTTTCTTCCCCTGGGTCATCCAGGGGAGGCGAAAGGCACACGTATTTTTGATAGTGCTTCATGCAAAGCATCTTTGTAAGCTTGAAAATGGGGGTCAACTGATGCCAGTCAAGTGGGGTGTGTGTGGCCCAGTTAGTGGAAATGAGGGAGACTGTGGTTGGAGTCCCCTCGCTGTGTTTTACATGCTTTTAGAAGGGCATGACATGGCTTAGAGGTTGAGTTTCAGCATCTGGAAACTGTTGGCTACCAAAATGCTGCCTTTCCAACCATTTTAACCAAGGATTTTCGAGACCTTATGCCCATCGCAGTGCCCCAAGAGCCGATGCCCAGGCGCCACTCATTCTCCAACAAAGGCGTGCACGCGCTACACCAGCATGTCGCACTAAACATCACTGATTCCTTGAGAAACTCTGTGTGACAGGATGCATTTCACCACAGATAATTGGCCCAGTAAGCATGGACAGGGGCGTTAATACACTGCTTCTGCCTCTTCAACCTCGTGTGGGTCCTCCACCTTGGCCCAAACCCTGTGTGGTCAGGCCACCCTTCCTTGTAACTGCGCACAAGGAATACCACACACCTCCTTACTATGCTGGCAGCAGAGCTCAATGCCATCAGGCGGTCAAAGGTTTACTTTGAAATGTATGGGAAATGTGAGTCACACCGCTGAGAAGTTGTGGACGGTTAGCTCTGGAGACCGAGTTTCATCAATGGTTGTCTCCACTCAACCAGCAGCCAGGGAAGGCCGGGTGCGACAATGATGCAAACATGGGTGCGGCCGTTCGCTGTGACAATGTGACACACGTGCCTTGTGTGGCTCACGTGTTGAACCTGGTTGTCCAGCAATTTTTAAAGCACTATCCTGGCCCACATGGTCTTCTGCAGAGAGCACGGTGTAACGCCTTCCTTGATCTACACACTCAGATGGGCTGTAAATGATAGGCTAGAGGGAAGCCACTCACCAAGCAGGACCCCTAGAACCCTGAAACCCTTTAACCCCTATACAGGGATTAGGAATTACACAGGGCCCAAGGTGATCAATACCTGTGGAAGGCTGCAGTTCCAGAGAATAGTAGTCAGGCAGGGTCAAAACATTAATTGAGGAACAGGAACAGAATGGGACGGCCAGGACTTAATCAGAAAACAAGCAGAGGTGAAATGCGGATCGGCCAACAAGGTACATAAACAGCAAGCAGGAAAAGTAGTCAGGTAACAAGCACACAAAATCATAAAACTGAACTGGGGGTAAAAGTAACCAGAGGTTCATAGCTATGTCTGGCAGTGGTCTGCAGACAGGATGGGCATAAAAAAGGGTGTGGTGTCTTCCCATTGGTTGTAGCTGAATGATGGTACTTCATCTGTGAGATACCCACCAGCTACATTCAGCCAGAGATTCTGCATCTGTCAAGGTAATGCAGCCCAGTGGGTGAGCATAACCTGCGTCCACCTGCGCCGCTGGCATCAATTCCTCTCCCATCATCAGCACTATGCATGAAAGGAACACGTTGTCACCTGGCGACCGGAGTACAAATTGACGGAGCGGACTCCGTTGGTGACGTAACAGCCGTGTGCGGCAATGATGCAAACCTGGCTGCGGGCCATCGTCAGGGCAATGTGACACACGTGCCTTGTATGGCTCACGTGTTGAACCTAATTCTCCAGCAATTTTTAAAACACCATCCCGGCCTACATGGCCTTGTGCAGCGGGCACGCTCGCTATGTGCTCACTTCCATCGTGCGCACACAGCAGCTCAACAACTTTCGTCGCTACAGAAGTCTTTAGGTCTGGTGGTTAAACGCCTGAAATGCGATGTGCCGACACGCAGGAATTTGAATTTGCACATGTTGCAGCGTTTGTGGCAGCACTGCCGAACCCTGCTGCAATACGTTATGACATATAGCCTGGGATAACTTGATCCAGAGGTGGTGCAGATCACGCTGCTGGAGTGGTGTCAGATCAAGGACCTATGCACCCTTCTACACAGTTTACAAATGTCGATGAAGATGTTTAGCACTGGCGATGCCATTCTCAGCATGACAATTCTGGTCATCTACATGATGGAGCACACTGTAATTATTATTCGGAGTCAGGTGTTGGGACAAGAGGAAGGGGAGGAAGTACAGGAGGAGTCATATGCGGAAGGGATAACAAGATCTACGAGGTCCAGATGGTCAGCGGCACCTAGGCGGCAGTCATGGTGAGGGAGAGGGATTAACAAGGGCGCATAGTATCAGCAAAAAGTGTTGAGGAAGGTGCAGGAGCCCATGAAGAAATGGAGGACGAACTGGCGATGGGCATGGAAGACTCAGCAGATGAGTGAGAGCTTGCTCACATTTCGGTTGTGCGAGGTTGTGGGGAGAGGGCAGAGGAAGGAGGCACGATTCTCACCTCTCTGCCACCAACACACCAAGGACTTGGTCCTCCTGGATGCACAAGACACATGAGCGCCTTCTTGCTGCACTACCTAAAACATGACCCTCGGATTGTACGAATTCAAAGTAATCCTGACTACTGGGTTGCCACACTGTTAGATCCCCGGTACAAGACAAAATTTGGCAAAATAATTCCTGCCATAGAAATGGACGCACGTATACAGGAGTATCTGCAGAAGGTGGTACGCAATCTTAGATCTGCTTTTCCACTAAACACTAGTGCTGCACAGAGTGAATCTCAACGCTTTGTCATGGATAGGAGGAAATGGTCTTTTACTTGTCCACATCTGAGGGACCGAGGGCTGGCTGCTGTGCTGAGATGGCGTTGAGTACGGTGTCCCTGCAGAGTTGCACTTTTGGTCATATACCAAAATGAGTTGAAAAAGGACAGATGCTGGTGGAAAGGGGAACAGGTGTGTTGGAAAGGGGAAAAAAGTTTTTGTCCGTGGATTTGGTGGTAAAGCAACAGTAACATTTGCTGAAGAAACATCATCTGTTACAGTGGGACTGGCAGATTTGGATATGGTGGTATATACTATGTTACCGCTATATAACGAAAATTAATAAGAAAAGAAAGAGAAAGGTATATATCCCCATCAGCAGTCAGTGTCCACCGTGCTCCCAGATGGAAAAGGAGAGGTTGGCAGCTGGAAGGTTTGGTGGAGGATACAGAGCTGTGTGGCTATAAAACTAATAGTAGCCTGAACTGAGTTAGACGCCATTCGGATCTGGAGACTGGGAGCCCTGTTAGCGTCACAGGGTCCACATGCCCACCCAGCCCAGGAACTTCCCTGTTAACAACACAGGGGCCATTGAGTACGCTGACCGTGTGCGTAGGGGCCACACCTGTGGACAGCAGGTGCATCAGCAGCAGCAGGCCTGTTAATGCCACAGGGCTGCACAAGCAGGACTGGTAGGACAGGAGCTGGTCTTAACCGTTCTGCGTTACCAACTGTGGTTGTCGCCTGCATCGACACCCTATCCCTGCCTACCTCTGGCCTAAAGCCGCAATGGGTTCAACACATGGAGGTGTGCTCTTTCGGAGCATAATAGAAGACTGCGCACCTCCTTGTTGGCTCCAGCCCCTTTTATAACCTGGGTCCACCCCAAACCAGGGTGAACCACAATGCACCTCCTGGAGACAAAAGCAGAGTGACACGTCATGAGTGGCATAACTAGCGTCCTATTTGGAACCGCAACTTAAATGATGACCTCATGGCTGCCATGACCCAAACACC
Organism: Anomaloglossus baeobatrachus; assembly: GCF_048569485.1. Classification (NCBI taxonomy): domain Eukaryota; kingdom Metazoa; phylum Chordata; class Amphibia; order Anura; family Aromobatidae; genus Anomaloglossus; species Anomaloglossus baeobatrachus. The sequence continues at coordinate 160,829,327 of NC_134359.1, forward strand.
TCACCAGTCATCGTCTGACCATCAATAATGAGGTGACAAGTCATACGGGTGGGCCTCTGCAAGCCATTTGGGAGTGGCCTGGCCACATCGTCAGGACACCTGATGCCCTGTGGTCTATATGGGACCCCCACATCAGGGGCAGGGCCAAAGAGTTCATTACCGGACATAGTCTCTGATGCAGTAAGTGCCTGAGCATGCTCAGTAGCATGAAATACAGTGTCTGAAAAAAGACTATCAGCTTTATGGTGTCTAGGCACAACACAGGACCTAGACCCGGCACGGAGTGCAAGTACCTGTGCAAAGAGGCTTTTCGCACTAAGTGTGGGAGCATGCGCTGTATCCCGAAATGAAGACTTAGCCTCAGCAATGGCACAGTCAGGCTGAGCATACTCACTAGGCGAAACACTGTAGTTAGGCTGCGGCTGGGGTAAATCGGCACACGCATGCGCACTAGCTGCCTCTCCACACTTAGACGTGGAGGAGAAAGCAGCCAGCTGGACTACCCAAGGCACAGCCCTAAATGGCAGCTGACGCCTGGGCACAAATGAAACCGCAGCAGGCTTCAGGTTACAGGTTTTGTAACAACAAATACCATCCAAAAGAACAGGTGTACTTCTTCCCATGGATAATCTGATATGATCCTTTTTTTCACGGACACAACCATCGCTAACAAATGTAGATGAGGCCAAAACAGCAGCTGCTTCAATGGATCTGAAGTGCTCCATAAAGTGGCCTCTCCTCCACCCCAATTTCAAGATCCCAAATACTCCATTCCTCTGTGGTGTCAATCCAATCGCACTTGCTTCCTAACAGCTCTCAAGTTTCCACCAGCCCTGCTGAGTATGGGGTAACAGAGATGGTTGAGTTTGCATAGCTGTTCAGTCGCACTATAGCCTGGGAATCAGAGGTCTGCTCCAAAGCTGCAATGAGTACAGACAAGGAAGTTATTATTATTTTTATTATTGATTTATAGAGCACCATTGATTCCATGGTGCTGTACATGAGAAGGGGGTTACATACAGAATACATATACAAGTAACTATAGACAGACTGGTACAGAGGGAAGAGGGCCCTGCCCTTGCGGGATTACATTCTAAAGGATTTTTGGGAGGACACAGTAGGAGTGGTGTAGGTTGAGCGTCAAGTACGTATGGTGGTGGTGTCATTGAAGGTTATAGTCATTTCTGAACAGATGAGTTTTCATATTCAGTTTGAAGCTTGCGGGTTTAATAGATAATCTGACGTGTTGAGGTAGCGAGTTCCATGAGACAGGGGAAATGATCTGCGCAGATGGCCAGAAGCTTTGTGAGTGGGATCCAGGCCCCGATGAAGAAGGTGCTGAGCCTAATCTACACCCTCATTTCCAAAAAGTAAATCCTCCTGGTGGAGACAATGGGGAACATGATGAGGAGCACAGATATCCGATTGGAATGACAACTTTACTATTCGGTCAGGGCAGGAAGAGGTTGTCTCGGAGGACTCAGGACGAGGGGAATGAAAACACACAAGGTTATTGATGAGGTTGGAGACCACACTTACTGTCAAACCAAAGTCAGCCAGTCGATGAGGTCAGTAGAGGAGGTGGAGGAGGATGCTACTGACGACGAGGTTACGTTGCGTCTTCCTGGCCAGAGACAAAGTACTGGAAGCACGTCAACAACTGAATCCTGGACCACAACTTTGACTCTGAGCAGAAGTCGTGTTGGCTATGCAGGTCGCATGGGCTGTAAGCCTTGCCTAGCCTGTGAATTTTTGGACATCGCAAAGGATCACCCAAGTCATGGAATCTGTAAGATTTGTCAACAATCTGTAAGTAGAAGGCAAAAACTCACACCTTTGAGTAGTTCCTCCATGAAGTGTCACATGGATATGAATTGATAGCGTGAAGGTGTATTGCTCAGCTTTAGCCACTGTCAATGCAACATGCTTATTTGCCATTGCATGCATTGTTGCAGACTACACACAAGGGGCTGCTGTTTTTTTGGATCTGCCTTTGTTTGGTCACTATAGCAATATCAAATTGCTCTTCGGATGTGGACTTGGAGATGCTGTCTATGAACAGAAGGAAAAGCTAAAGGTGTGTGTTACAGCAAGGAGCCACCGCGGAAACACTTCGTTCAATTGTGAGGGGAGTCATGTTGTACTTTGATGATGAGCCCCGTAATGCCAGTGAGCAGCATCCTGTGCCACAGACCAACATTCTTACAGTGCTGTCTATACTGTTTACCGTGAGAGAAGCGTAAAGTCTGTATTTCTGGAAACTGGACATCAGAGTACCCGGGTACGGTAGGCTGTGGCCAGACAATAATGCGAGCACGCAACACTTTGTTTTATTAGCAAAACACATATCTGTTCTGGGTAGGCCGACTATATAGACAATAAGACTTGCTGCTTCTGCACTGTCAAATTGTCACATACAGTTTAAATCATAGAGGGACAGCAACACATGTTTGCATTGACTGTTGCTTTTCAAGATTTCCATGACTGTGTTGCAGAGCTGTGTGGTTTTCATTCACACTGTTATCATCTGCATTATCTGTGAGGCTTCAGCTAACAAGGGTATTCAGGGGTGGTAATGTGTTTTGACTATGTTTAGGTAGATAACTTGGAAGCTCTTGTGATGCGCCACTGGTAAGTCGTGTTCAAACACACACACACACACGCACAAACACACAATTACTGCTACACAGAGGGATTAGCAGGTAGTAGGCAACAGAATAGATTGTTCAATTATTTAAATTGTATGCATGGTTCTTATTGTTTGTTTTGGTAAATTTAAACAATCATTTATCAACCCAACTGCCTAGAGTCCTTTTCCTGTTGCCTGGTTTTGCTGCATACTGGGTAGCCCACCCTGTACACAACTTAAAATGAAGCATAAGTCGCAATGTGAATTTCACTGTGCTACAATGCCGCCTAGCGTGCCTGTGCAACCACCGCCTGCCCCATCAAGTGCATCTGCGTGCTCTTCATCCTCTGTGACTGTGGGGACAGCAGTCACACATGGTTTTTCACACTGAACTTCCACTCCTTTACCCGCAACAGGGAGTGTGATTGGCAGGTCATCACTTGTTTTGGAAGTGGAAACAGAAGGTATTGTTGAGCTGTCAGACATCGAAAGAACCATCATTGGATGCAGGCTACATTATATCCACGCCTGCACCTTCGTCACAGATTGGCTGGACTACCTGCAGTTAATAATTGCATTCCAGAAATGGAAAGGAGTGTAGAATGCACATGTGTTGTACCTTGCTTGGCAGCAAAGGAACACTAACTTAGTATTCCAGACAATTTTAGGATGGCAGAAAAAGAGTCAGCTCTTTGGGAAAATTAAATAGCGTGGCAAAAGTGGACAGATAGGTACAGTGGCCGTGTTCTGTGGGTACCAGGACAGTAAAAGAAGCCTCACTTTCTATCCCTCCTAATGATCAAATGCAGCAAGGAATTCCCTGAGTTTGCTATAAAATTAGCATAGCTAAATGTGCATGAGGGTAGAATGCAGAGGTGCTTGAGATTGCTTGGCACAAGTGGCACAATAAAGGAGTCCAACAGCCACTTTCTGTATGCCACTAAATGGCAGTATTTTTTGCTATCATTATAGCTTATTAAAAACAGAGCAGGAGGGTGTCCTGCAAAGGTGCTAGAAATAGCTTGGCACCAGTGGGGCACTAATGGAATACAACAGCCAGTTCTATGATGCCACTAAATGGCAGTATTTTTTGCTATCATTATAGCTTATTAAAAACAGAGCAGCAGGGTGTCCTGCACAGGTGCTAGAAATAGCTAGGCACCAGTGGGGTACTAATGGAATACAACAGCCAGTTCTATGATGCCACTAAATGGCAGTATTTTTTGCTATCATTATAGCTTATTAAAAACAGAGCAGGAGGGTGTCCTGCACAGGTGCTAAAAATAGCTTGGCACCAGTGGGGCACTAATGGAGTACAGCAGCCACTTCTTGTATGCCACTAAGTTTACTCAATTTTTGGTATTATAACGTCTTAGTAAGTAACAATGAGTTTGAGTGTGCAATGCAGGCAGACGTGCTGCAAATATCTTTGCACTACTGGGGCAATACAGCAGTCCAACAGCCACGTTTAGGATGCCACTAGGTTCAATCAGTGTTTGCTAGTATAATGGCTTAGTAACAATGAGTTTGAGTGTGCAATGCAGGCAGACGTGCTGCAAATATCTTTGCACTAGTGGGACTATACAGACGTCCAATAGCCACGTTTAGGATGCCACTAGGTTCACTCAGTGTTTGCTAGTATAATGGCTTAGCTACAATGAGTTTGAGTGTGCAATGCAGGCAGACGTGCTGCAAATATCTTTGCACTACTGGGGCAATACAGCAGTCCAACAGCCACGTTAAGGATGCCACTAAGTTCACTCAGTGTTTGCTAGTATAATGGCTTAGTAACAATGAGTTGGAGTGTGCAATGCAGGCATAGGTGCTGCAAATATCTTTGCACTAGTGGGACTATACAGAAGTCCAATAGCCACGTTTAGGATGCCACTAGGATCAATCAGTGTTTGCTAGTATAATGGCTTAGTAACAATGAGTTTGAGTGTGCAAAGGGCAGGAGGGTACAGTGGCAGGGTTGTGGGTCTCTGGGTAGAGGAAAGGAAGCCTGCCTTTCTATTCCTCCTAATGGGGAAATGCAGCGAGAAAATCCCTGACCTTAGCTACACAGACGCTGTCATCTTGTGTAGCTGTTAAACTCTGTTTTCAGGACCCGTCACCTATGGCTCTGACCCTGCCGGTATGAGCCCTTAAAAGGACTGATAGAAAGTGCTTTCCCTATGCTGTACAGCGCTGTGTATGGAGCGTATACAGCAGTATCGGCGATAGGAGCTGCGCCAGTGATGTCTGACACCAAGGACGCAGAAGGCAGATAATGGCGTGCTGGAGGAAAATGTCCGTTTTTATAATGCAGGGACATGTGACATGCACATCCTATCACACATGCCGTTGCTTCTCTGGCTAAAAGTCCACTTAGCTGTGTGTGTGTCTGGGATTGGCTGACATGCTGGCCCTCCCCACTACACGCGCGCGCTTAGGGAAGGAAGACAAGGAAAAAAAAAAATGGCGATCGCCATTATCCAAACAGCAGTGATCTGAATGCGCTGTTCCCGCACACTATACACTGAAATGTCATAATAGTGTGAGTCACAGAGTGACTTACACTATTACAGCGGAAAGCCAGCTAGGAATTAGCTGTTTTTTTTTGCTGCTAGAACCGTTCTCGAACGTATCTAGAACTATTGAGCTTTTGCAAAAAGCTCGAGTTCTAGTTCGATCTAGAACAGCCCCCAAAATCACTCGAGCCTCGAACTGGAGAACCTCGAACCGCGAACCGCGCTCAACTCTACTTATAAGGACAACCTTAGATCATGGTGGGAAGTACAGTCCCTACAAAACTATATAAAAAATAAGATAGTACCTAAGGGGCTGAGACTAAACATTATCCCTTCTAAGAGGGCTAGATCGAATGAAGTTTTAGTCAAATGGGAAAAAGAGCTGACGGAGAGCTCTATCTGTTTCATGAATATCCTTCTTGAAGAGGAACAAATCACACTAGATCACACAACTAAGAAACTAGCAGAACTGACGGAAGCTGCGCTTAAGTTTAAAGCAGATACAGAATTTGCACGCAAGAAATCGGCTTTACAATTTAGTGTGGAAACATTCCAATCAAATCTGAAGGATAGGAAGCAAAAGCAATTTCTGAGGGACCTTGCGGATTTTAGGGATAAGACAGCTTATCCGTTTTTCACTAATCAACTCAGGGAAGGGGACACAGACATTTCGTCTTCTGAGGCAGAGGCATTGGATAATGAAAGGAATCCCCCCACAACTACAAATTCTGGGGAGTTTCAGACTCCCTTTGAACCATTTAATCAGAGGAGGACAAAAGGTAGACAAAAATGGGGAAGAGGTGGACCGAACCGCTCACCAGCTGGATCATATCCTTCCTCTTCATCTTCCTCCTCAACCTCTTTTTTAGAGCGAGGACCTTTTCGGAGCACATACGACTAGAGGAACAGAGCAGGCCCCCCCTGCTACAAGTAGAGAAACATCCAACAATCCTAGAAAGGGATTTCAGTACCAGCAGAAATATAAGGGATAGCAATAATATTATCAATTTAACCTCGTATGAACTAACGGATGTGGAAAGGGAGGTACTTGGTCTGGGTTTGTCCTATGTGCCTACTAATCGATTTGATGAGTTCGAGTGGGTTAAGGACATGAATTTATTTGCACGGAAATTGAAAAAGTTCTTTAAACATATTGACAAGAAAAAATGTGAGGAATTAGACATTTTAGAGGAGGATCTACCAGGTGTTAAAATATTAACTGATCTCCTGACTGAAAGCGACAAGGCCCTGGGCACAGGACCATTTACAGATTGTAAACCGAGTAGTACCCGTATGCTGCCAGTGACAGATACAAACAGCATTGACATTTTTGCTAATTTAGTCACTGAAGACCTGAAGCGCCTTAATAACAATTTGGGCAATTTTCCACGTAATTTAAGTAGAGCTGAGAGGGAAGCCCTTGATATTTTGTGTGAGAATCCAAATTTAAATTTTTAAACCATCGGATAAAGGGGGAAATCTTGTAATTCTAAACAATGAATTGTACACCCAAATGTGCCTGGATCTCCTAAAAGACACCAATACTTACACGGTCCTCCGGGGAGATCCTCTTAGTACCTTTAGAAAGGAGCTACAGGGTATTATGTTTATGGCCCTCTTTAACAAGGTCATCTCCAAGAATGAGAAGGACTTATGTCAATAAAATTTCCAATAACACCTGTGTTCTACGGTTTACCCTAAGTCCATAAGGGTTTGACCCCTTTGAGGGGTCACCCTATAGTATCAGGGATCAACTCTTTGACACAAAACTGCAGTATATATCTCGATAAAATCTTGAGAAAATTTGTTACTGCATTACCATTGTATCTGAGGGATACGATGGATCTTTTATGCAAACTGGATGGGATTGTGTTAGAAGATGGGGTCTGCTTGGCCTCCATTGACGTAGAGGCCCTATATAGCAGTATTCCCCATTCTTCAGGTTTGGAGGCAGTCGGCTATTATCTAGTCAGTAGAGATATCCATTGTCAGAAACTTAATGAATTTATAATCCAACTATTAAATTTTATACTGACACATAACTGTTTCTCATTTAACGGGAAGTTCTACCATCAGCTCAGGGGCACAGCAATGGGGAGTGCGGTGGCCCCAACTTATGCTAATTTGCTCCTGGGCTGGTGGGAGGACACAGTTATTTTCGGGACGGAGGAGGAGGAGTCATGGTGGAGCCCCCATATCCTTTTCTGGGGCGATACATCGATGACGTCCTCCTCCTATGATCAGGTGGTCAGAATTTTTTTGATCAATTCATGAATGAGATAAACCATAACGACCTGGGCCTCAAATTTACCTCAGAATTTCAGAAATCCGAGAACAACTTCCTGGACGTTACCATCAAGAGGAATAGTGGAGGGCAACTGACCACTACTACTTACCGCAAGCCGACTGCCACAAATAGTCTCCTTCATTGGAAAAGCCACCATCCCACCAGTTCAAAAACTGGGATCTTTAAAGGGACAGTACCTTAGGGTAAGGCGTAACTGCTCTACAGATGCAACTTTTTTTCAGCAAGCAGGAAATTTAAGGAGTCGGTTCTTGGATAGGGGCTACCCTCCAAAGTCTCTGAGCAAGGCATTTAACAATGCTCTTGGAACCCCCAAGAACAGCCTTCTCACCCCAAGAAATAAAGAAGGGTCTTCGGAAGTTCAGATAATTGGGAGATATGATAGCCATGCTTTTGCAGTACGTAACATTTTGAATAGATACTGGAGGATACTCAGAGCTGATCCAGATTTGAGGGACCTGCTGCTAATGTCACCCAAAATTACCTATCGGAGAGGCAGAAACATAAGGGACCAGCTGGTACACAGTGAATACCGGCCCCCCAAACCAATATGTACCTGGCTGGATAAAAGGAGCAATGGAACCTGTCGTTGTGGGAAGTGTAATTTCTGCAAATATGTACAGATCTCCAAAACCTTTTTCAGTGAGGTCACACAGAAAATGTATACCATGCGACACTTTGCAAATTGTAAGACCAGTGGAGCCATCTATCTCTTTAAATGAACATGTAAACTTGAGTACATAGGAAAAACAAAAAGGGAGTTCAGAAGGCGAATTGGAGACCATATAGGAGATATACGCAATTAAAGAGATACTCCCTTTGCTTGACATGTCAAAACAATACATGAGGGTAACCTAGAGTCCTTCAAATTTTGTGTCATTGAGGTGGTTGATCCGCCCACAAGAGGGGGCGATTGGAATAAAACTATTCTACAGAAGGAAGCAAAATGGATTCACCGCCTCAGTACGGTGAATCCAGAGGGTTTAAATGAACACATTTCTTACTCATGCTTCTTGTAGAAATAAATTTTTCAAAGTCCCCCACACTGGACAATACCTAACCTTTTTTCTCTAGATGTCACCTCTTCCCCTTTTCCTTGGCCCAGTACATTGCCAATACATTAATTCCTGACATTATTTGCCTGCTTAAAGCCCATTGATCCATGTGGATTTTAGGCTATATTATAATTTTTTGTCCTTATTTAACAGATAACACAAGAGATAGGTGTTCAGTTGCCGCGCCAAAAGATCACTTCTTGCAGATGTTCAGATTAATGTCACTTTATTATCGTACAGGTCAACGCGTTTCTGGAGCATCTGCCCCCTTCATCAGGACCACCAAGCACAGGAATAACATTTAACAGAGATTTAATGTTATTCCTGTGCTTGGTGGTCCTGATGAAGGGGGCAGATGCTCCAGAAACGCGTTGACCTGTACGATAATAAAGTGACATTAATCTGAACATCTGCAAGAAGTGATCTTTTGGCGCGGCAACTGAACACCTATCTCTTGTGTTATCTGTTATCTGCTACTACGGGTGGCTGCGGCCTGGGATCCATTTTACATGCGTGTATAGTGGTTGTGACTATCACAACTACATTTGGTGAGTATTCTTACTCCCCCCTCCCTACCCCTTACATATTGGGGTAAAACCCTATGTGCGCTTGTTTCTCCACAGCTCTTTCTCTACGTTGTCCTTATTTAAGGAATTCTTATCTGCATAGGTCTCCCTGTAGCCCTGTTATACCCCTCATTATTTATGTTCTCCCCTGGGGTTCTTTTTTTGCAGAGGATTATAATTAGTCCATCTGCATTTTTATGCAGGGTTACTTGAATGATTTGAAAGTATTTCCTGAGGAGGGGATGACATAACTTTCATCTGGCCTACCCCCCCCCCCTTTCTGGTAACAGAGCATATCTTTCCTCCATTCATAACCTTAGAGGACTCTTAAGCCCCTCCCCCCCTCGTGAGGTGGGGAAGAATTTATTTACATTTATATTCCTATTGTGTCCCTATGTTTCTCTTAGTAACTGTGCGCTTTAAGTTTGCTTTAGGTATAGATCCCGTTTTTGGGAATTTAGGAGATCCCTTTCCTCTATCTGATAGGAACACATGATCTGTGCTCCCTAAATGGAACCTTGGGACATGTTGATATGGGGCCCTTTTTCCCTGCAACATCTGATATGTCACTTCCTGTAATGTTCCTGTATGGGAAGTGGCTACACATAATGTGAGGAATACGTCATTTCCGCGTTTGTGCGGTTCACGGTGGAACGCGCACTACTGGTATGTGCGACCAGCGATGTTTCTATGACGTGGTGATATATTCATACTCTCACCAGAACAACACAGGTATGGAGCGCACTCTTTGGAGGCGCACTTTATATATCACTTTTTTTTTCTGGATGAGGTTTGCTGTGTGTGGGAGACAGACTGCATCTGTCTCCCATGCGCCTCACGGTGGAACGCACGCGTATGGACACAGTACCTTCTATCTATGGGCAGTAACTATGGTAGCTAAAGACTCACTCGTATCACTTGTGTATGGGTGGGGTTTTCTCCCTGGTGAGATCTATTTAAAGGAAGCCCTGGGGGGTATGTGGATATGGGCCACTCTGAGGACAGACACTGGAGCTACAGCAACTCAGTCTATGGTATGTGCTTCTTTATTCCTGCTAGGAGCTGGGAGTTTTTGTTCTATTCTCATGGAGGTTTTTGCTTGCAGCAAAGTCTCACTGGACATGTAGGACATCTGTTACCTGTGTGTTCCTCTGGTGCTTGATCTGATACACCGCAGATAGTGAGGTACTTACATGTATTTATTTTTACCATCACATACTGTTTATCTATCTTGCACGGTATGTTTTTTGTGGTTCTTGTTCTAACCAGGTCTGACTGACCTTCTGATGATCCTATTTGGTGGTTGGGCTTCCATCTGTCACTGGATATGAACTCTGTAAAAGTATTTGGGCCTCCGTTTTTCCTGCATCTTCATTCTCTCTCTTACTCCTAGAGATCTGTAAATTTCATATGTCTTTTCAGGTTACAAGCCTTGTAGGAAATAAAAAATACCACCGGTTGGCTGCTACAATGAATCTATGATGATTTTTTTGAACTCGGCTTACTGGAGATGAGTTGATGAAGGACGTTCCTGGAAAAGAGGCTTCCTAATCCAGCAGCTATGTTATAAAGAAGCACTTTGGGTGCTGATACATCAGGAGCACCTAGCCCACTGTCCTCAGACAATCTTTTTATGGTGGTCCCATATTATATTATATAATCTCTGTTTTTATGAGAGAACAAATACATCTATCTATGAATATTTCTATACATGTATATACCCCTGATGAACCTCTTCTGAGAGGTGAAACGCGTTGGGTGTTTTCTTGATGTTATTTTGCCCCATAATTCTTTTGGGGATGCTCAAATTTTGATAGCTGACTATGTAATTGATGACTACACCTTACAGACTGATCTGACTGACTGTCTGACTTGTGACAAGATTGTCTATGTCCGACTTATGCACAATCAACTGGGTTGAATGTTTTGTGGGTGATTGTCTGATATTGGTAACTCTTGTCTAATTTGGTCATAAAGATATTAGCATAAGTTAATCAGTATTGTGGTATCCTTATTCAGATAGATCACCCACTGGTTCACTTTCAACCAGCTGGTTTTCATCATACCCCCTTCCCTTTTTAGATAGTGGGCGTTCTCTGCACACTTCGTATTGTTGGGAGTTTTTTGTTTTTCATTTTTATTCCTTACCTTTTAATTTTGTACCTCAATAAATTTTGTATTTTAGGAGTAATTTTCTTTTTCTGTGATTTATCGACATAGCAAGATGTTGAACGTCGTGGTCATCTTGTTCAGTACCAGATTACAGGCATCTCGAATGACAGCAAGCCTAAATGTGGTAAATAATAGGAGGAATATCAGTACAGTTGTATTAGATTATAATACAAGTATATCAAGAAGTCACTAGCGGGCCCACAATTATACTTGTTAGGCAAAGCACAAGTATGAGCCTATACTTTTGGAACGGATGAGCTTCACATTTTACACTCGCTGGCAGTCACATAAAAAGTCCTAGGAACCGCCAAAACACGGGCTTCGTAGCCAGTGGATAGTTAGAAGAGCCCATGATTATAAGGAAAGTGCCCAAAAACATGTGTGAAATAAATCATTCATCCATGAATATGGTTTACCCAATCCGTCACAAAATTCCTTATTAGGCAGTCTCATATTATTCATAAGATCCCCAATGTGGTGAACTTCCTTATTAAGTGACCCCCATCCGATCCTGGGGATAAATATCTCACACGGAGCTTCCAATACTAGGAGTCCAAATGTTCCCTGGTCCGTTAATTCCAGTCCACCCATTTTTTCTCCACAGCTGTTATTCAGAGATTCCTCTTTTTATATATCCTCTTCCAGGTCAGCCAGTGGTTTAAGAATCTGCAGGAGATTAAACATTTCCTATCTTCATCTTCCAACCTGAAGGTCCGGAGAGGAATTCAATGCAATCCTTCACGGGGTCCTCGTATATCTTTACATCAACTTGGAACAACCTCCATCTCAAGCACGTAACCTCATACTCAAATTAATGGCCCTCTCCACACAGAGGGATTGAAACTGTAAGAGAGGGAGAGAAATCATACAGAATCAGTGGAAGCACGTTAGATGGCATTATAGAAGCCTGTATATAGCAGGTCTTCATTTAGACCATGTGGAGTCAGACTCCTCAAAGTGTAGATCCATCTAGACTCCATTTGCAGTAATTCCTTCATACAGTTTCCGCCTCTGATATTCTGGTTGACCAAGTCCACGACTAAAACCTTCAGACTGACACGGCGTCACCCATGACTAGTTAAAAAATGGGAGGCCACCGAGGACAGTGTTTTCCACTTTTCCCGATCTGTGCTTGCCATGTTTATATTCGAGAGATGTTCCTGGACCCTCCTTCTTACCTCCTGTTTAGTCTGTCCCACATAGATTTTCAGGCATTCGCAGACCAATACTTAGATAACGTTTATAGACCGGCAGTTATAGTAAGCTCCGCTCGTACTCTGTCTGGGAAAAATTGGTAGGAGAATATGATCATTAGCTGCCATGTACAAGCCCCACATGGAAATGTGCCTTTCAATCTTATGCCTGTCCCCAGACTGTATGTTGGTGAGTCGACCATCAGGGTTTTCGATAGGGGTGTACTCTGGTGTCGGGACTACGGATACTTTACTCTCGAAGGGGTTATCACAGGTGGTCGGTCTCAGCTTCGTGCCCTGGGCGCTCACTCTGCGGCTGTGGAATGGGGTACAGGGATGATTTTGGGGATATACGTGATGCCACCTGTGGTGATTGGTAAGCGGGATACACCAGCGCTGCCCGCGGCCGACCTCTGAGACGATGGTGACAGCAGCCTAAGATCTCTCAACTTCCCACAGGTGGAGCTATTTTACCTCAGGGCGGCGGGTCGCTGACCAGGAGGGAAGCGACCGAGCAGTGATGGCTGCCTTCTTCTCTGACGTCGCAGGGTCCTGTCGAACGGCGGAGAGACGACCGAGTCCACATCAGCTTAAACAAGTTCTTTTTACTGGCATCTGGTTTGTTTTGCACAGTACACAGCAGCAAAAGTTCGGTTACCAGAAGGCCAATGGTCACAAATTTCGTCGGAGATTTAATGACAGTCTCTTTCTCGGTCCCTGCTCTAAGGGCTCTGTGACTCCCTCTTTAACCCACTCGTTAGTCTTGTCACTGGTTTTCCCAGGGGTCTGATGCTGCACGATTTCTTTATCTATTCCGCAACAGCGTCGTGAACTCGGCTTGGGGTTAGTAGTCAGACTCTTGATGGGTACCGGGACTCCTCTAATTTAGGATCCCAGGTTAACAGTCAATGGTTTGGGGATAAACCTGACAAACCTCCTCGGTTCCGTTCTACCATTGTCGACCTGAACTCTTCAGCCGGCTCTCGCCAGACCTAAAGTGTCCCCTTTCCGTCTGGGTTACCCCTTTTCCGGTGTCTTTCTTTTCTTTTGGGGTACCCTCGCTCAGGACGTCGGGCCTGTGTTATTTCTAGCCCTTCTTTCAGTCATCAATTTACTCTTGTCTCTTCTTGTCACTCCTTACTGACTGACTGTTAACTGACTAACTGTCACTCAGTCGTCCTGTCAATCACGTCGCATCTCACGCTCAGATAGGCTCTACCCCCTTATGGACCTACTATATAAACAGTCTCAGGAATATGAAGGTAAGGGCTGCTGAGTCAATGTTACTCAATCTAATATAAGACTCTGCATTTCTTCTCTCTTTCACCTGTAACCAAAGAGCACTGCACCTTGCTGTTAAGGTGCTGTATTCCCCTGTAGTGCCTAACCACAGGGGCGCCACATTGGTTTTTTGAAATGGCTCCTTTATAAAAAAGCCTCTCAAGTTCTGTGCCTTTCTGGCTATAAGTCTTGGTTTCTCGTCAGTAAAGGAGTGCAGTTTCTTATCACTCAACAAAATGTCCCAATTGTTCTGAAGGAGCCTATACACATCCTGCCATTGATTGTTATATGGTGTGATCATACTTACTGTTAACAATATACTCTTAAATATATTTTTCTTCAAATACGTGATAAGACGCATGAAAGATGGACTTCAAAATGTGTAAAAAATAAATGTATTTTATGTCTAATAAATTGGTTGCCAAAGTTCTGTTACAGAAAGGAAAAAAAATAATATTCTTCTTTAGCTTACGTAAAAGAGTTCAATTAGTCTTTCTTGAGTTCCTGAGAGAGCAGCCATTTCTTGCTTCGTCTTGGGTGAATGGAAGCAGGGGTGATATGCTGTAGGCCTGACAGCATGTGTTCATCTTGCAGCCTGGATGGATCCCTGGGTCAGTTGGCGACGTGCAGGAGTGAGACCCCCTCCCTCCGTGTCATGTTATATATATATATGGCAGCTGTCCAAACCATATAGGGAAATTACTGCGGGACGCATGTTACATGGTGTAATCTGCTTACAGTAACTGGAAAGGTCCAGATAAAAAATATATATATATATACACACCATACTATGTCAGCACTTATCTATATAGATATATCAATACAGACACCTTAACCCCTTCACGACCGGCCGATTTTTCGCTTTCCGTTTTTTTTCGCCATTCTTTTTCTGAGAGACGTTACTTTTTTATTTTTCAGTCAATATGGTCATGTGAGGGCTCATTTTTTGCGGAACGAGCTTTACTTTTAAATGAAACTATAAGGTTTACCATATAGTGTACTGGAAAACGGCAAAAAAATTCCAAATGCAGAAAAATTGCAAAAAAAGTGCAATAGCACTATTGTTTTTGAGATATTTTATTCACTGTGTTCACTATATGGTAAAACTGATGTGTGGGTGTGATGCCTCAGGTCAGTGCGAGTTCGTAGACACCAAACATTTATAGGTTTACTTTTATATAAGGGGTTAAAAAAATCGAAGTTTGTCCGAAAAAAGTGGTGCACGTTTTACGCCATATTCCGTGACCTGTAGCGTTCTCATTTTTTGGGATCTATGGCTCAGTGACGACTTATGTTTTGCGTCTTGAGCTGACGTTTTTAACGGTACCATTTTTGCGCAGATGCTACATTTTGATCGCCTCTTATTGCATTTTGCGCAAAATTTGTGGCGACAAAAAAACGTCGTTTTGGCGTTTGGAATTTTTTTGCCGCTACGCCGTATACTGAAAAGATTGATTTTATATTTTGATAGATCGGGCGTTTCTGAACGCGGCGATACCAAATGTGTGTATATTTTTTAACCCTTTAATTTTCAATGGGGCGAATGGGGGGTGATTTGAACTTTTTAGGTTTTTTTTAAATTTTCTAAAACTTTTTTTTTTATTTTACTAGTCCCCCTAGGGGGGCTATTGCGATCAGAAATCCGATCGCTCTGCACTATCTGCTGATCACAGCTACACAGCTGTAAACAGCAGATACGCTCACTTTCTTTTTCACTGGGCCGCGGGCACAGCAAAAGTGAAAGCAATTCATGTGTAGTACAGGAGTCATCACATGACCCTGTGCTACCATGACAACTACCGGAAGTCACGTGATCGCGTCACGTGACTTCCGGTATCAGGCGGTAAGTGAAAGTTTACCGCGATCGCGCTTATAATGGCGCTGTCACATACTGACAGCACCATTTAAGGGGTTAAACGGCACGAGCAGATAACAATTCTGATGAAAATCAGCTGAGATGTGCGCCGATCGCAGCATGCTACTGCCGGCAGACCGCGGGAAGTAACGTTATGACCGCTAGGACATAATTTTACTGCCCGCGGTCGTTAAGGGGTTAATATTTATTCCTTATAAGAACTGTTATCAATAAGCTATGCCCTTCCAATATAAACAGAACTGTGAACATATATAATATGTCCTATTATAAAATGTTTGATAACTAGATGTATTAATTTTAATGTTTTTACACTTACTGTCGACTTTTTACCCCGTATTTTCGGGTGGAGAAGATTCTCCCGTGTTGTTATCCTGCATTCTTGCAGCGCGTTGGAAATTACATTTTTTGGATAGCCTCTCCTTCGAAGTCTGTCAGATAGATCGAAAGCATGAGATTCAAAATCAACATTGCTACTACAGTTTCTTTTAAGCCTCACAAATTGCCCCTTGGGTATGCCATTCTTGACGTGTGTGGGGTGAAAGCTCTTATAATGTAGTAGGCTATTAGTAGCTGTTGGTTTTCGATATAGTGAAGTTCTGATTGAGTTGTCATCCAATTAAATTTTAAGATCCAGAAACTCCACCGTCTACGGGGCTAGTGTGGAGGTGAGTTTGATGTTACAAGTGTTTTCATTGAGAGTCGCAATAAAGCTCTCGCAATCCTCCAATGTGCCAGAGAACAAAAAACAGGATATCATCGATGTATCTATACCACTGGATCACATGAGTTTTAAAGTGATCCAGGGCATAGAGTTGAGTCTCCTCCCACCACCCTAAAAAGACATTAGCATAGGGTGGCGCACAGCAAGCCCCCATGGCGGTACCAGATGTCTGTCGATAATATACTCTGTCGAAGACAAAATAGTTTTTGTCCAGAACTATGTGTCGGAGGTCTAAGACAAAGGAATCATGCTTTCTATTACCTGTCGTTTTACGGTCTAAAAAGACTGAAACTGCCGTAGTCCCAACTCACGACGTATGGAGGTATAAAATGATTCCACATCAAGTGTGACTAATATGGTATCAGATGAAATTGTGACAGTTGCCAGTTGCTCAATCAAATGAGAAGAGTCCCTTACATACGAGGGAGAGGACTGTGCCAAAGGCTGGAGGTAAAAGTCTAAGTATATACACGGTCTTTCAAACAGACCATCAATGCCTGATACTATGGGCCAACCCGAGGGCTCGGATCAGTCCTTGTGTATCTTAGGCAACATATAGAAAGTGGGTGTTATTGGGTGTTTTGTTGCCAAGACGTTCCTCTCCTTGAGAGTGATACTGTCTTGACTATGGGCCGTAGACAAGAGATTGTCCAGATCTCTTTTAAACGTGGTGGTGGGGTCAGATGGTAATGCCAGATAACAATCCTTGTTCAATAGCTGTCATTTGGCTTCTTTGACATACATGTCTACCGGCCACAACACCACATTTCCTCCCTTGTCTGCTTCCTTTTTCAGGAAGTCTTTGTTATTCTTAAGTTTTGAAAAAATTCGTCTCTCCTCCACAGTCAGGTTATTGGATTTATTATTGTCCAATTTAAGTTTTTCCAGATGCTTACACACTTTATTAAAAAATATGTGAATAGCCGGGCAAAGGCTGAAAGGGGGCGTGGCCTGTGATAAAAGTCGTCCCGTGAAGGGTATTTTCTTCTCAAATCCATCCGGTTTTCTTCCAAGAGGTCCAGGATATCACCAAAAGCCTGTCTTTCCTCCAATGGTAGAGTTTCAATGAGATCTGGTCGACTGTACAAGTATTTGAATGTGAGCTGTCTACAGAACAGGTAGAGGTCCTTGCTAATGATAAATTTATCCAATCTGTTCATAGGGGCAAAAGACAATCCCTTAGAAAGCAATCCCAATTCAATCTCGGCTAATTTATAGCTGGAAAGATTTACTACTTGTAATTTGCCCTCGTTACCTGCTACCAGTTCTGTCTCCTGCTCTGTCTCATTTCCCTCTGCATGGGTGGTTACCACGGTTGGTTCCTCCTGCCTCTCCTCCTGGGATTTGGGTTTGCGACGGTCCCTCCTGATAAGCCTTCCTGGTCGCTGGTATCCGTTGATTAAAAAAACAAAAACAAAAAAAAAACGCTCGATGAGGGTCCTGAAGCCTCCCGAGCTATATTGGATTCCTTGTTACTTGCCCTACGCCTATTGCCCCGGTGTGTCCACTTGTATGCCTTGTTGTTAGAGTAATCGGTCTTATCACGTTGAAACTTGTTCTTTTTCCCCTCTAATGATATCTTTTTCAAATGTATCCAGAATATTCTTTAACTTATTCTGGAACGGGACCACTACTATTTGTGTATCCAATTAATGTAATATATGCTCCTTATTACTTATCTCCTCTTTCAGCTGTATAAGTAATGCACGATCATACTCCACCAGCATGTCAAGGAGGATAAGTGAACATGTTTGCAATCCCTGTTCCCAGCTTACTCTAAACTGTGCATCAGTCTCCCAGGCTGGGAATATCTGCACACGGAGACCCCGATGGATGATTTTTAATTTTTTATATTCCTCAACTGTTCTGATGTTTCACCACAACCTAATGACTCGTTTATCCAAACTAATCAGGTCCTGCATAAGATGTTGGTTCTCATCCTGTATACTTGTTGAAGCACCAGAGGCTCCAGTACTATGTGCCGCACGAAAAACATCTAAGAACTGGTTAGACCAAGCTGCTTCCCTCGCTGCCAGATCCATATGTACTCAACAATTTCAAAAAAGTATAAATTAACATGTAATATTAACCAATATGGTTAAGGGTGTGCCTCCTTCTGGAAACGGTGACAAAAGGCACCAAACAAGAGGAACAATTCTAGGTATGAGAAGGGCACCACCCGCTGGGATCTCCCGGTATACAAGCTAGGAACGTTAAGGAAAAAAGAAAAAGGGTATACCTTACAGGTATCACCAAACACTTAAATTACTTGAAAAAGTGACAAACTTTA
The DNA here is from genome assembly GCF_048569485.1 of Anomaloglossus baeobatrachus. Classification (NCBI taxonomy): domain Eukaryota; kingdom Metazoa; phylum Chordata; class Amphibia; order Anura; family Aromobatidae; genus Anomaloglossus; species Anomaloglossus baeobatrachus. The sequence continues at coordinate 160,847,925 of NC_134359.1, forward strand.
TTGTAAATACAGTGTTAATATGTCCTGGCTCAGAGAGCAACAAGAGCACACAAAAAGACAGACATTAAAAACACTTAAAGAGCCCAACAAGGCATAAATCACCAACACACCAACCGCCTATTCAGATGTCTATAGTGCCCGTTTTTTGGGGGTTCCTAGGAGTATTTATGTGACTGCCAGCGAGTGTAAAATGTGAAGCATATCCGTTGCAGATGTATAGGCTCATATTCGTGCTTTGCCTAACAAGTATAATTGTGGGCCCGCTAGTGACTTCTTGATATACTTGTATAATCTAATACAACTGTATCGATATCCCCAGGCAGATTATATATATATATATATATATATATATATATATATACACTAGAAGGTGGCCCGATTCTATCGTATCGGGTAGTCTAGAATGTGTATGTAGATTAGTAGATTGAATAATAAGGTAATGAATGGACTGGATGGGTTAGGTTTAATTTAGTATTCTTATAATTGATTATTGGTTTTAAAATGACAAAGGAACAGTTTTAATAGATGAGTCTAATGTTTAATGATGTCCATGGCGTGTAAAACAGTGTGAACAGTAAGTTAAGTAAAAATATGCTGATGCTGTGATGTGGCCCAATGCTGGTACGTGCCCCCATCGTGGTGCAGCCACCATCCTGACATGTGCCCTCATCCTGCAGGGTAATGTGTGGGGGGGAGTGGAGTATGGGGTGGGTGGAGCCGAGCGGGGCCATGGCGCTGAGGACGTCAGTGCCATGGACTGCATGGCTGGGGACAAGTGACTATCCAGGTGTGTGTGTGTTCAGTGTATACATGCGGAGGGCGGAGTGGGGGGGCGGAGCCGAGCGGGGTAATGTGTGCAGGGGCGGAGTGCGGGAGGGGTGGAGCCAAGCTAGGCCATGGTGCTGAGGACATCAGTGCCGGGGACTGCATGGCTGAGGACAGGAGACTATCCAGGTGTGTGTGTGTGTGTGTTTAGTGTATACATGTGGAGGGCGGAGTGCGGGGGGGGGTGAAGCCGAGCGGAGTAATGTGTGCGGGTGGCGGAGGCGAGCGGTGGGTATGTGTCGGCTGGGTTTCCGGGGCTGCAGCACTCACCGGGGAGTCGGGGCTCCGTGTGGGTGCGGGGAGAAGTGTCGGGCATCGTCCTGTCGTCCCGTAGGTCGAGCTGTTCAGTTAGGCTCCTTGCAAACGTAGCCAGGGTAAATATCGGGTAACTAAGCAAAGCGCTTTGCTTGGTTACCCGATATTTACATTGGTTACCAGCGTACACCGCTTGCTTAGCGCTGGCTCCTTGCACACGTAGCCAGGGTAAGTATCAGTTAACTAAGCAAAGCGCTTTGCTTGGTTATCCGATATTTACCTTGGTTACCAGCGTACACCGCTTGCTTAGCGCTGGCTCCTTGCACACGTAGCCAGGGTAAATATCAGTTAACTAGGCAAAGCGCTTTGCTTGGTTACCCAATATTTACTTTGGTTACCAGCGTACACTGCTTAGCGCTGGCTCCTTGCACACATAGCCAGGGTAACTATCGGGTAACTTAGCAAAGCGCATTGCTTGGTTAGCCGATATTTACCTTGGTTACCAGCGTACACCGCTTAGCGCTGGCTCCTTGCACACATAGCCAAGGTAAATATCGGGTAACTAAGCAAAGCGCTTTGCTTAGTAACCCGAGGTGTACCCTGGTTACGTGTGCAGGGAGCCTAAGCTGAGCAGTTGGTCGCAGGCTCTTTAGCACACTCGCTGTGGCGACGGTTCGGTTGTCACTGTAATGACGTCATTTTGGAGCAAGACAGACAGACACAGAATAAGGCAATTATATATATACTAGCTGTACTACCCGGCTTCGGCCGGGTTAATAACTGCTGTTAACAAAATAGAATATATTAACAAATAATTATGCTGCACACAAAAACCACAAAACAAATAGATAGAAATATAATTATTAAAAGGGAAAAACTAAGCTAATAGAAGCATTTCACAACATATATTTCAAGACCACAGATATTCCACACAGATTTAACTAAATTGGCCAAGTAATGTGCTCCGTCTGTCTCTTTCCAGGTCTGTCTCTTTCCCCGTCTGTCTCTTTCACCGTCTGTCTCTTTTCAGGTGTCTCTTTCCAGGTCTGTCTCTTTCCAGGTCTGCCTCTTTCCAGGTCTGCCTCTTTCCCCATCTGTCTCTTTCCCCGTCTGTCTCTGTCTGTCTCTTTCCCCGTCTGTCTGCTTCCCCGTCTGTCTCTTTCTCCGTCTGTCTCTTTCCCCGTCTGCCTGTCTCTTTCTTTGTCTGTCTCTCTCTGTTTCTTTCCCCATCTGTCTCTTTCGAGGTTTGTCTCTTTCCCAGGTCTGTCTCTTTCCCCATCTGTCTCCCCATCTCTTTGTCTGTCTTTTCCTGTCTGTCTCTTTCCCTGACTGCCTTCTCTGTCTGTCTCTTTCCTCGTCTGTCTCTATCAAGGTCTGTGTCTTTCCCCATCTATCTTTGTCTGTCTCTCTCTGTCTCTCTGGCTGTCTCCTCCTTCCCTGTCTGTCTGTCTCTGTCCCTGTCTGCATTACTGTCTGTCTCTTTTCCCATCTGTCTCTTTCCCCATCTGTCTCTTTCCAGGTCTGTCTCTTTCTGTCTTTTTCACTGTTTGTCTGTCTGTCTCTCTCTCTCTGTTTCTCTCTCTATCTGTCTCCCAATCAACATCGTATTACCTCTCTATAAGCTTCTTATACTATGCATGTCCTTTGTTCCTATAGTAACCAATCACAGCTTCTACTAATAACCTGTAGTTCCAGGCTCCAATTACTTTAATGGAGGCATGTTTTTTGGAGAGTAACTGTAAAGTGCAGGGTTAAATTTTTCCTGTCAAAACATAGTCTACGATGTTCCCTAGGTCACATGTGGTGTCTGTGCAAAATTTCGTGATTGTAAAAGCGACGGTGCGGATATACACTTTTCGTTTCACTTTTTCCCCATTATGTAGTTAGGGGCAAAATGTAATGGTAAATTGGAACGCGCGGGGTTAAAATTTCGCCTCACAACTTAGCCTATGACGCTCTCAGGGTCCAGATGTGTGAGTGTGCAAAATTTTGTGATTGTAAATGCGACGTTGCGGATACACTTTTCGTTTCACTTTTTCCCCATTATGTAGATAGGGGCAAAATTGACTGGTAAATTGGAACGCGCGGGGTTAAAATTTTGGCTCACAACATAGCCTATGACGCTCTCGGGGTCCAGACGTGTGAGTGTGCAAAATTTTGTGGCTGCAGCTGCGACGGTGCAAATGCCAATCCCGGACATACACACACACACACACATACATACACACATTCAGCTTTATATTACATATATATATATACTCTTCGTGCATATTTCTGTTGGGGATCTTTGGGCACTTGCCCACGAATTTTTCATTAGGATGGGTACGTGTGTGGTTTATATATATACTCAGACTTTCCATTTGGGAAAGCGAACATATATTCATAGTACTTAGTGGAGTGAATGTCCTCCTATTATTTACTACATTTAGGGTTGCTGTCATTCGAAGATGCCTGTAATCTGGTACTGAACAAGATGACCACGACATTCAACATCTTGCTATGTCGAGTTGCATGAACACACGTTTGTTACATGATTTAAATTTTGAGCATATGAAACGCATATTTACATAGTGTGATATATATCCCTATAATTCCATAGGGGTCTAAGTCACCAATGTGCGATGTATATATACTTGTGGCTTGATAACCCTTTCTCCCCTCCCTTTTGAGTTCCAACTATTTTCTATACTGACTTTGATGTTTAAATAGCCTGCTTCTGAAATGGTTAAAGGCCTGGATAAAAGCGAGCTCCAGACAAGCTTCTTTCTTTCTTTCTAACTAGCGCCTCAGCATTCCCTGCCTGCGCGGTGTAATGCATACGAACGTTAATAAGACAGTCTGATTCACAAAACAAGTTACTCCGATGGAATAAAGATGTGAATCTCTGCGCATGCGCATTGCAGTAATGGGGCGCGGTATGAGTGTATCATGTGATTTAAGCAAGATGATGGCCGCCATCAGTATCGCTGCACCACAGGATGCCGCCGTAAGACTCACAGCCTGCAGACTGGTGAGCAATTATTTCATTATTGTTTTATTTAAAAAGAGCACACATCAGGACATAGTATGTTTTTTCTCCCCTGACGAAGCCACTCATGTAGTGGCGATACGCGTGGGGTCTTTTCACACCAAAAAACCTCCCCCTTTCCACCCTCCCCCTTTGTCATACCCGTCTTCCCACACAGTGTGACTATGGGCTTGATTTTTCTCCCACTGCTCATGCTGCACCTGTTATCCTTAGCTGTTCTGATATGAACAAAATGCGGAATTAACCCTTTCAGTTGTAGGGAAACCACTTGTGTTTATTCCAATACTCTAGTATGGTGAGCGGATTATAGGACCTGGTTGGTGTGGCCCTGCTCCCAAACATAAATATTGAATGTGAATGGGAAAGTGGGGTGTTAACATGGTCTTGTCCATTGTTTAGGTATACTAAGTCAGGTCCGGTATTCATTTCTTGTCTGGATTTATTAAGGAATATTATTTATGTGCAATTATTTATCATTTCACTGGCAATAACTTCCTTATTTATACTAAGCCTCTGTATTTGAATAGGCAGTATATAAGTTTCAAATTTCAGTGTGTATCTGAGATATATTAACACTTGAGCATGCTCCTATGTATTGTTATATGTTTGATACCATATGCCGGTCTGTTATATCTTCTTTGACCTGACATTTCATATATCAGCTTGAGGGGAGGGTAATTTTGTACCTCACATTATTTATGCAGATATTCTATGCTGACTATATAGACATCTGAATAGGAGGTTGGTGTGTTGGGGATTTATGCCTTGTTAGACTTTTTAAGTGTTTTTAACGTCTGTCTTTTTGTATGCTCTTGTTACTCTCTGAGCCCGGACATACAGTGCCATGCGAAAGTATTCGGCCCCCTTGAATTTTTCAACCTTTTCCCACAGTTCAGGCTTCAAACATAAAGATAAAAATTTTAATGTTATGGTGAAGAATCAACAACAAGTGGGACACAATTGTGAAGTTGAACGAAATTTATTGTTTATTTTAACCTTTTTTAAAAAATACCTGAAAATTGGGGCGTGCAATTTTATCCGTCCCCTTTACTTTCAGTGCAGCAAACTCACTCCAGAAGTTCATTGAGGATCTCTGAATGATCCAGTGTTGTCCTAAATGACTGATGATGATAAATATAAGCCACCTGTGTGTAATGAAGTCTCCATATAACTGCACCTGCTCTGCGATAGTCTCAATGTTCGGTTTAAAGTGCAGATAGCATCATGAAGACCAAGGAACACAACAGGCAGGTCTGTGATACTGTTGTGGAGAAGTTCAAAGCTGGATTTGGTTACATAAAGATTTCCAAAACTTTAAACATCCCAAGGAGCACTGTGCAGGCGATTATATTGAAATGGAAGGAGTCTCATACCACTGCAAATCTAGAAAGATCCAGCCATCCATCTAAACTTTCATCTCAAACAAGGAGAAGACTGATCAGAGATGCAGCCAAGAGGCCCATGATCACTCTGGATGAACTGCAGAGATCTACAGCTGAGGTGGGAGAGTCTGTCCATAGGACAACAATCAGTCGTACGCTGCACAAATCTGGCCTTTATGGAAGAGTGGCAAGGAGAAAGCCATTTCTCAAAATTATCCATAAAAAGTGTCATTTACAGTTTGCCACAAGCCATCTGAGAGACACACCAAACATGTGGAAGAAGATGCTCAGGTCATATGAAACCAAAATCAAACTATTTGGGCACAATGCCAAATGATATATTTGGCGCAAAAGCAACACAGCTCATCACCCTGAACACACCATCCCCACTGTCAAACATGGTGGTGGCAGCATCATGGTTTGGGCCTGCGTTTCTTCAGCAGGGACAGGGAAGATGGTTAAAATTGATGGGAAGATGGATGGAGCCAAATACAGGACCATTCTTGAAGAAAACATGTTGGAGTCTGCGAAAGACCTGAGACTGGGACAGAGATTTGTCTTCCAACAAGACAATGATCCCAAACCTAAAGCAAAATCTACAATGGAATGGTTCACAAATAAACGTATCCAGGTGTTTGACTTGGCCATTCTAAGTCCAAACCTCAATCCAATCAAGAATATGTGGAAAAAGCTGAAAACTGCTGTTCACAAATGCTCTCCATCCAACCTCACTCAGCTCCAGCTATTTGCAAAGGAAGAATGGGCAAGAATTACATCCTCTCGATGAGCAAAACTGATAGACACATACCCCAAGAGACTTGCAGCTGTAATCGCAGCAAAAGGTGGCGCTACAAAGTATTAACTTAAAGGGGACGAATAATATTGCTTGCCCCACTTTTCAATTATTTATTTTTCAAAAAAAGTTTAAATAAGCAATAAATTTCATTCAACTTCACAATATTTTCCCACTCTGATTCTTCACCATAACATTAAAATTTGTATCTTTATATTTGAAGCCTGAAATGTGGGAAAAGTTGAAAACTTCAAGGGGGCCGAATACTTTCACAAGGCACTGTATTAATACTGTATTTACAATAAAGTTTGTCACTTTTTCAAATCATTTAAGTGGTGATCCTTGTAAGGTATACCCTTTTTCTTTTTTCCTTATGATTTCCTCAGTAAACACAACATTGTTGGTTATAAATGACTTAGTGACAAAATGTATAATTGGTGGAGGAAGGTTGAACTAGATGGACCTAGGTGTTTTTTCAACCTATGTAACTATGTAATATGTACTAATGAGCCTGGCTGTTTGTCCAAACATAGGTTTCTGAACACATGTGGGGTATCAGCAATATTAGACACGTGTCCCTTTGGGGTATTTTCTGTCATATAGGCCTCTCAAAGTCACTTCAAATGTGATATAAAAAATTCAAAGTTTAAAAAAAATTGCGAAATTTTCAAAAATTCTCCAAATGTCTTTTTTTTTCACAAGTAAACACAAAACATATTGTCCTATATTTACTACACTACATGAAGTGCAGTATGTCACAAAAAAAAACCCCGTCTCAGAATCATTGGGATACGTTGAAGCATTCCAGAGTTATTACAGCTTAAAGTGACACTGGTCAGATTTCTAAAATTTGGTCTGTTCATTAAGGTCAAACTTGGCTCTGTCATTAATGGGGAAAATACTCTGAAGATGGCATCCCTTACTTTGGAATCACACAGACAGCCACCCATCTGATCTTAAAGAGATAAAAAAATGAATTTTCTCATTTGTCTTTATCCTGGATTGCAAGAATCCAATCTTTCAAAATCATTTTTCTTCCCAAAATTCTATATTGTTTTAAATGCATCCTCCTCAGGCTTGTATTTTAAAGATGAAACTATTTGGAACTCTTAGTTGGGAACTTCATTTGGGCTAATAAAAAAAAGAGTCTCTCACAAAGTCATGATCTATCTTTATAACATAGGAGGCCTTAGAATACCTAACATTCTAGCATACCATAAAGCGGTCATTCTAGAATCAACCAAAGATTGGTGGTTCCCCAATAGCTCCCATATATGGCTTCAAATCAAAGCATTTTTTGCCAGGTACGTCTCCACTAGAAGGACCTTAAAGGTAGAATTTGTTAGGCACTGATCCTCCCCCCACGTTAACCAACTTTGTCAGCCACCTTATTCTTTTGGAAAAGCTAGGCCATTACGAACATGTTTATTCCCCCTTGTGACATTTCAATGAGATCCTTAGAATCCTACATTCCATATCTTAACTTAGTCAACTGGGAAGAGAGTGGTGTAAGGAAGCTAACATCCACACCAACAAGTATCTCTCGTTATGGAAATACTTTTATCAATAGTAATAATATTTATTAACTTATATAGTGCTATTAATTCCACAGCGCTTTACATACATTAGCAACACTGTTACCATTAGGGCTCACAATCTAAACTTCCTGTAAGGCTGTGTGCACACGTTGCGTTTTTTACTGCGGAAACGCTGCGTTTTGAACCGCAGCGTTTCAGTGGCAAATTGCATGCGTTCAGCTTTCCCAGCAAAGTGTATGGGAAAGCTGAAAAATCAGTGCACACGCTGCGTTTCTTTCCGCAGCGTTTTGGATGCCAAAAATCGGTGCGGAAAGAAAAGCAGCATGTCACTTCTTTTGTGCGTTGTGGCTGCGTTCTCTCCCCCATTGAAATCAATGATGTGGGGTCAGAACGCAGCTACACCGCATGGACCTGCTTTTTTGTTGCGGTCCGCGGCCTTTGTCGGCACGCTAGAACGCAGGCATTTACCTGGAAGTGAGGTCAAGAGGTTTCCTGTTGACCTCACTTCCTGGCAAAGCCCCCGGTGTCGCCAAAGTGCCCGCCCCGACCCCCGACCCCCCTCCCGAAAATCCAACATGGCCGCGCGCACAGTAGCGCACCGGCCGCCCTGCTCCTATGATTTCTGTCGCATGTGCAATAACACATGCGACAGAAAACTGTTCCCCAGGCCCTGCCCGTTCACCCCAATTCCCCCCGGTGTCATACATACCTGTCCGGTCGCATCGCTGATCCCCCGCGGCTCCCTCCTCCTTCACAGCAGACGCCGGCCGGTCACATGTGCAGAGCTGCTGACAGCCAGCACAGTGTTCAGTGTGAGCTGTGCTGGCTGCTCGGCAGTCTGCAGCTGTGACCCGGGGAGAGTGGGTGCAGATTTTTGCACCCACTCTCCTCAAATGGAGGGTCTGCCCTCCTAGAAAATGGGGGATACGTTCCCTGAACGTGCCCCCATATTCTAGAAGGTCCAGAGGCGACGTGGGACATCCAAATGGATTTCTGCGGACCCATTATTTTTATTAAATTGGAGAACAAGGGAATGTTTTGGGGAGTGTTTTTTCTAATAAAAAATTTTTTGTTGCCTTTTTTTGTTTTTGTTTACTGTCAATTAGTTATGTCGGGTGTCTGATAGACGCCGTGACATCACTAATTGCTGGGCTTGATGCCAGGTGACATTACACATCTGGTATCAACCCCATTTATTACCCCGTTAGCCAACGCACCAGGGTGCGGGATGAGTTGGGGCGAAGCGCCAGGATTGGCACATCTAATGGATGCGCCACTTCTGGGGCGGCTGTGGCCTGCTATTTTTAGGCTGGGAAGAGTCCAATAACCATGGCTCTTCCCACCCTGAGAATACCAGACCTCAGCTGTCAGCTTCACCTTGGCTGGTGATCTAATTTGGGGGGACCCCATGTTGTTTTTTTTTTATTATTTTTATTTATAAATAAAAAAAAAAAAAACCTGGGGAGCCCTCCAAATTGATCACCAGACAAGATGAAGCTGCCAGCTGTGGTTTGCAGGCTACAGCTGTCTGCTTTACCCTGACTGGCTATCAAAAATAGGGGGGACCCCACGCCATTTTTTTTTTTTGTTTTTGTGATAAAAACTAGGCTAGGCACCCTTTATTGCCACATGAAATGTACTAAAGGTGCCAGCTTAGAATATGCAGGGGGGGGTGGGACGTTGTATATATATTTGACCTCCATTGACGCTTTTTAGGCTGGATGCCCACAATCGGGGTTTGCAGCGTTTTGGGCGCAGATTGTTTTCCCTGCATCCATGACGCTGCGTTGTGCAGTAGAAGCACAGTGGAAGGATTTTTAGAAATCTCATGCCCACTGTGCTTCTCTTCTCCGCAGCATAAACCGACCGGTGGCGCAGCTTCCCAAGCCTCAGCATGTCAATTTATGCTGCGTAGATGAGTGTTCTCTGCAGGTAGCATAGAGCATCACAGCAGCCTGAACCCAAATCGTGGGCATGGGCAGCTGCGTTCTCCCGTGGACAACACTCACATCTCTGCAGGAAGGCTGACACTGGGTACTAGACGCCGTGTCGCTGGATCATGGCCACATAGCCTTAGGCCTCTTTCACACGTCAGTGATTCTGGTACGTTTGTGCTTTTTTTTTTAAACATACCAGAATCACTGACACACGCAGACCCATTATAATGAATGGGTCTGCTCACACGTCAGTGATTTTTCACTGCACGTGTCTCCGTGCAGCGTACCCGCGTGTGCGTGATTGCCGCACGGAGACATGTCCATTTTTTTCTGGCATCACTGATGTTCCACGGACCACGCAGTGGTGTGGTCCATGAAACACGTGCCAGAAAAAAACGTGCTTTTAAAATAAAAATCATTTTAACTCACCCGGCGTCCAGCGATGTCCTCTGCAGCCCGTTCTCCCTGCTGCTTCTGAGCCGGCTCATTATTGTCGCGCATATTCATGATGTGCGACACAGCCGACCTGGAAGCAGCTGCTGCGGGGGTCAAGGCCGGCCGGATGCTGCACCGCGGGAGCGATCAGCACCATGGAGAGCGGGAGCGGGCACAGGTGAGTTAATCTCTAAGTGCAATCACGGGCCACGGAGAACGGAGCCCGGATTGCACTTAGACAACCCATGTGTGCCGTGATTCACGGCACACGGAGGGACATGTGCGTGTTTTACACGCCAGTGAAAAACGTCAGTGTTTTTCACTGACGTGTGAAACGGGCCTAAAAGTGAGAATATTGTTGCTACAGCAACATTTTGGGTGAAGTAGCTGTGGATTCAAAATGCTTAATATACTCCTGAATAAAATCCTTGAGGGGTGCAGATTCCAAAATGGGGTCACTTGTGGGGGTTTTCTGACATATAGGTACCCAAGGGGCTCTGCTAATGTGACATGGTGCGCAAAGTTTATTTCAACTTTTCCAAAATTCAAATGGTGCTCCTTCCATTCCAAGCCCTCCCATTTATCCAAACAGAATGTGGGGAAGGAAATGACATCACAGGTTTTTTTTTCCAAAGGTCTGTGTTCAACCAACTTTATTAACACTGACAAGTCTTAAAAAACGCACCTAAAAAAACGCATGAAAAACGCATGAAAAACGCATGAATAACGCATGCATTTTCGATGCGTTGTTTCTCAAAAAGCATTGTTTACTATTCTCCCCTCTGCCAGAGGGTGCGTTTTTTTCCGCGCGGAAAAAAAAGCAACGTGTGCACATACCCTAAGTATGTTTTTGAACTGTGGGAGGAAACCAGAGTACCCAGAGGAAACCCACGTAAACACAGGGAGAACATACAAACTCTTTGCAGATGTTGTCCTTGGTGAAATTTGAACCAATGACCCCAGTGCTGCAAGACTGCATTGCTAACCACTGAGCAATTGTGACACCCAATATTTACAGGTCAGGCATTTCCTCACCTGTTGTTCCCCCCTCAGACACTTTAGTATTTCAACTTTTTTTCTTTAAGAAAGATGCTACCAAAAAGGGTCTGGCTTCTATTTACAAAAGTTTAATTGCTCTCACTGAAGACAGAAAGATGCCTTACATGATTCAATGGGAATTGGACCTAGCCTTCTCCCCCTCAGTGCAACAAAGAAACAATGTGGTCCCAGAGAACTTCCTCTTGCATTAACCATCTTGAACAACTTAAAAAAATAAATATGAGATGGTATCTTTCCCCCTCTAGGCTTTCACACTGTCATCCTAATTACTCACCTTTCTGTTGGAAATGTTGTTCCCAGATGGGTACACTCAGCCACGCTTGGCGGTTCTATAAAAAAATTAGGGAACTTTGGACTTCAGTTTCTCTTTTTATCTCCTCAACCATGGGTGTCCAGTTGGCAGCCACCCCTACTTTGGCATGGTTTGAATATAGGTTTTTACGATGTATCCGCTGAACTTAGATGGCAAGTCACTCACATAGTCACCTTGGCTAGTGTTTGACTGCAAAATAGAAATGCCCCGCATATCCCCTCCGTAGGGGATTTGTGTGGGGGGGGGAATCCAATTTCCTACATGAACTATTTTTGTCCCCTGACCTGGAATCTAAAAACAAAGTGTGTTGGACATCTAATCCTCTTCACCTCTGGCGGTCCCCTTCACTTAACATAAGTTAACTTTCCTTTAACTAAATACTACAAGTCTCTATTCAAATAAACTTTTTTTCCTGTGTGCATGTCTGATAGACGTCTCTCCATTACTAACCCCTGGGTTTGATGTCAGCTGTCAATTCACAGCTGATAGCAACCCCAAATGTATTACCCCAATTGCCACCGCATCAGGGCAATCGAGAAGAGATGCGCAAAGCCTGATAATACCAGCCCCCAGCTGTCTGCGTTAATTTGGATAGTTAAAATAAAATAGAGGTGACCCCATGGTGTTTTTTAAAATTCTATCAATATTTAAAAAAAAATAATAATGCCAAATGGTTAATGGTAAACACTTCTGTTTTGTTACTGCTCCATAGTAACTATTGGATTGAAGCATTTAATAGTTATCCACTTTTGTGACAGCTTAAAGGAAACCTGTCACCAGGTTTTCCGCTTATGGGATGAGGCCACCACCAGTGAGCACTTACTGTATGTACAGCATTCCAGAATGCTGTATATAAGAGCCCATGCCGCTCTCTATAATGTAAAAATGGTTCCCTGAAAAATGCCCACAGAAAAATTGCCCACAGGAAAAATGCCCACAGCAAAATTGGCCACAGGAAAAATGCCCACAGGAAAATTGCCCACATGGAAAATTGCCCACATTTAAAATTGCCCACACAGAAAATTGCCAATTGCAGCATCCCAAAGTTTCAGATCTATGATATTTGAGGTGCAAGGTGAGGGTGTTCACATGATAGGTGATCAACGTGTGATTTACAGTTGACCTAGTGCAAAACTGCAAAAATGATGAAGATCCGTGGTTTGTAGTAGTCTGTCATTATCAGCAATAGATAGATACAGTCTAGCAATCACTATCTTTATTCACAAAAGTATCACTGTATTATCTGTTCAGTTACATGGGACTACAGGTCACATCTCATACATTATCATCTCAGTGTGACCCCACAAAAAGCAGGGTGCTGCTGGCAGAGATGGTTGGCCCTGGAAGCCCAGAAGGCACAGCAGAAAGGTGAGTCTCTGATGCTTGCACCACCTTGTGTTGTTGCTGGGAATGTATGATATGTTTTTGCAGTGGTGTAACTACAGTCCAATGGGCAACAGTGTGAAATTTGGACCTGCCCCCCCCCTACACACACACACACACACACACACACACACACACACACACACACACACACACACACACGTACGTTTTTCAGATGTATGGAACCTTGTAGTGTTCTAAGTTCTATAAAGATTTATGAATTGCCTCCCCTCCCCCTTCATTATGTAGTAATATCCTCCATCCTGGTATATATGCCCATCATCCTGGTGAATATGTCCACATCCTGGTAGATATGTCCCACTGCTGGTGTATATGGTCCCCTCCCTGGTATGTATGGTTCACGAGGTCTCCATCCTGGCATATATGCCCCCTTTCTGGTATATATGTTCCCATGCTGGTTTACATGGTCCCCAATCATAGTGTATGTGTCCCTAATGCATAATCAAAAACAAAAACATTCTACTCACCTTTCCTCTGCTCCCACATCGCCTGGTGTCTTCTGTAGCCACCGCACAGCCCGGCAGCTGACATCAGGGTGTGCGCCATTGTCATGTGCCACGCCCTGTGGCTGCACCTCTGACATCGGCTCACAATGACTGTGCCGGCAGCATGTATCGCAGGGACCCAACAGGTGTTCTAAACATTATGTATGTCATCTGGATCTGCATCTTCAGTGAGGACGCAGATCCAGCAGGAACAGGCATCGAAGTTGTCATGACCTTGATCCCTGCGACCACAGTCATTACACCTCTGTGTTTTTTTTCCCCCACATTTATTAAAGGGAACCTGTCAGGTAATTTGTGTTCTAACCTAGTAGCAGTGTAATGTGTGGCCTAGTAACCCCTTCCTACACATCCCTGTATTGTAATAATGTGCATGTATAAAAATATGTTTTATTACTCATGTGTACCCAATGTAAATAAGCAGGGGTTCTAGCCCTATGGGCGTCGCATCGCCCTGTGGGCGTTTGCATGTTTTCCGTGGTATTACGCCTCTGTGGGCGTGATACCATGGATTTACAAGAGTGACGTCACAGTCAGCTCCTTGAGATCCCGAGCGTGTTCCCTTACCATTCCCACAGCCTTGTTATCCGGGTGCTTGCTTCCCGTATTCAGACGCGCACTGCGCATGCTCAGAAGACTCCTGCGGTTCCGGTCATGCGCAGTGCGTGTCTGAAGACGAGAAGAAAGCACCGGCTAACAAGGCTTCGGTAATGGTAAGTGCACACGCGCAGGATCTCAAGGAGCAACGGGACGTCGCTCATGTAAATCTATGGTATCATGCGCATGGGGCGGACGTGATACCACGGAAAACATGCAAACGCTCACAAAGCGATGATGCGATACCCATGGGGCTAGAGCCCCTGCTCATTTACATAGGGTACACATAAGTAACGAAACATATTTTTAAACATATAGAATATTTATTATAGAAAGGTGCTGTAGGGTATAAAAATAAATGCAATATAGTATAGAACAGGGAAGAGAAGTGCTGAAGGGGAAAGAACCCCACGTGTCCCGGAGAGTGGAGAGAAAAAAAGTTTTTTTTTACTCCAGAAGTGATCGTGGACTAGACTTTAGGCAATTGCCCAAGCACAAAAGAGAACTGCATCACAGTTAATCAAAAACTCACACAGAGTTCAATGTACTTCCATGTGCAGCACAATAATAGAGGCAGTACCACTTACCAGGACAGATCACTGTATATACCGGGATAACACGTGGGGACCGGCGTCCCAACACGTGTTTCGCGTTGGTTTGCTTCGTCGGGGGACGGATAAAACGTGTGCACAAGTACTGACCTTAAAAAGGCCCCAGGAAGCCTCCGGACCGCCCACTCTGTTGCGTGTCATGAGGAGTTCTGAAGGCAGGAACACGCCGAGGTTCAGCGTCCACAGCGGGGACCGGATGGAAGAATACTTCCTGTGATGTCACTAGTGCTTCCGGGTTCCCGCTTTCAAGGACGGCACCGCGGCAGTGTGCGGAGAGCAGATACTCCCCATAACGTGTCATGAGCTCCGCCCACTCTAAAAGAGGGAAACGCCACCCACTCGCTCAGTACAACAAGGAGGAAAGTATGTAATAATAGTTCCTTAATAGAAACAAATATAATATAGTGTTTCCTCCCAGTGCACGCATGGCATCAACATAAGGGGCACAAAAACGAGGGGCAGTGAAAAAGAGGAAGAAGAGGAAAGTAGCAATCACAAGAAAAATTCAGTACATATGAGAAAAGGAAGATAATGCAGTGGAACACTACACAGAACCAGACATTTATAAGCAACAAATTCGTGAGGCAAAAAAAGCATCTTCATTATTTGCTGTGCTCAATGGGCTCCAATGTGCAGATGTTCCAACTTCTTCATATTTGTACAGGCAGAGTTCTTCCATTCACAAAGTTCCCAAAAGAGTGGAGTAGGGTAAGGAGAAGAGGGGGAGTAGGGATGAGTGGGCCAATAACTAAACAATAAACAAAAGAACACACTGTTAAAATAGAGAACCATAAGAACCACCCAAATGACCACACAAACAGTCCAATTAAGCACCATAAAATATATATATAAAACACCAGTATAAACATGCATGCACCACAAACATGTGCACACATGGACACACAAGCGTTACCACGTCGTGGTGGAAAACCCCCAATCAACTAAAGGAAAAGAGGCATCTGAACATAATCAACCAAGAGAGACCAAATCAGAAAACCCGCCACAAGGTCACCTAAAAAGGACGGCACAGATCCCAAAACTACAGGAACGGCACAAAGGTGAGGCGTTCATTAAGACCATGAGGGGACATGGTCCCCAGGGTAAAGATCCAGCGGCACTCAACCTGTGCCAGTCCTTTTTTAATATCTCCAACCCAGATGCCAAAATGGACCTTATCGATACCTCGGACTTTCAGAGATGTAGGATCACAATTGTGAACCCCTCTGAAGTGCCGAGGTATCGTTTTCAAGGAATCTGGATTTATAGCTTCCTTAGCTGCTAAGATGTCACGCACGTGTTCTCTCGTGCGGATGCGGAGTTCACGGGAAGTCAATCCGATGTATATCTTGCCAAAGCCACACACGGCGTAATAAATTACGCCGGATGTGCTGCAGGAGATATAATCCCGAATACGGAATTCTCTCTTACCATCCGCTGAGAAGGTAGTGGCCTGAACAATATTTTGACATCCCCGACAGCTGCCACAGGGGTAACAGCCAACATGTTGGGGACCACAGCCAAAGAGGGGAGGTCTCTTTGCCACATAGTGGCTATGTACAAGAATGTCCCTGAGACTCCTACCCCTCTTTGCCGTTATCAAGGGACGTTCGGGTAGGTATCCCTCAAGAGATGATTCAGTTTGAAGGATACCCCAATGTTTACTTAACTCCTCTTATTTGGTCCCATTGGCGGCAGTAAGTAGAAATAAATCTGGCCACTGGTTCTGATGTTGCTACTGTAGTGTCTTTCTCAACTAACAGCTGATCGCGTCGGTAGTGTTTAGCCCACTGGTACCCTTGCTTAATAGATCTTCCACTATAGTCCCTGCTGGCGAACCTCTCCCTCATATCTGCAGACTCAACCTCAAAAACACGATCCGAGGAGCACAGCCTGCGCAATCGCAGAAACTTGCCAATCGGAATCGTGTTGATCGTTGATTGTGATTGTCCCGAGGTGGCATGGAGGAGATAGTTCACCGCAGTGGACTTGCGGAAGATGTTGGTGGACACCATGCCACTGTGCTCAATTGAAATCTGGATGTCAAGAAAATCGATGGTCCTAGGACCAATACGATGGGTAAGTACGATGTTAAGGTCATTGGAGTTGAGCCGACGCACAAAGTCCTCCAATTCAGAGCCGGTTTTCCCCCAGATGACAAAAATGTCGTTGATATAGCGGAGCCAGCACTGCGCATGGAAGCTTGCCGGCACGCCATCCCCGAAAACCTCCCTCTCCCAGATTTCAATTGAGCACAGTGGCATGGTGTCCACCAACATCTTCCGCAAGTCCACTGCGGTGAACTCTCTCATCCATGCCACCTCGGGACATCCACAATCAATGGTCAACGCGATTCTGATTGGCCAGTTTCTGCGATTGCGCAGGCTGTGCTCCTCGGATCGCGTTTTTGAGGTTGAGTCTGGAGATATGAGGGAGAGGTTCGCCAGCAGGGGCTATAGTGGAAGATCTATTAAGCGCGGGTACCTTCGGGCTAAACACTCCCGACGCGATCAGCTGTTAGTTGAGAAAGGCACTACAGTAGCAACATCAGAACCAGTGGCCAGATTTATTTCTACTTACTGCCGCCAATAGGACCAAATAAGAGGAGTTTTAAGTAAACATTGGGGTATCCTTCAAATTGAATCATCTCTTGAGGGATACCTACCCGAACGTCCCTTGATGACGGCAAAGAAGGGTAGGAGTCTCAGGGACATTCTTGCACATAGCCACTATGTAGCAAAGAGACCTCCCCTCTTTGGCTGTGGTCCCCAATGTGTTGGCTGTTACCCCTGTGGCCACAAAAAGAGAAAAGACCTCGCATCACCTTGCATAGGTGCTCAGGAGAAAAATAGCGTCAATAAAGATAACTCCGGCACACTATATGTTTCCCAAGGAGGTTAAAGTAAACACAAAAGTAGTTGATTTCAAATCCTTTTCTTTAATTCAATGTGCAAAAAGGTGAGCAAAAACGTGCTGTACAAAACAGTAAATCCGACAGGTCACAACGTTTCGGCCAAAGGCCTTCTTCAGGTCGGACAGACTGGATAAAATTATTTACATGTATAACAAAAACAAAAGAAAAAGGACATAGATCAATTTGATTATATAGACATTCATGAAACATCAATACAGTACGAAGGGTATAGGAAGGTATCGAGGTAGTAACAGCAGAGAATCACAGGTACAAAACATCATGCATATCAGGAGAATCAGGGAGATCTATATCTCCAGAAGGGCAATCTATCCCATGTATTCTATATGTATATGTAGCGGATACGTGACGAACAAGTGGTGAGCAGTGTCAGAAAAAAGGGGGGAGGCACAGAGGGCAGGAGAGCTCACCTAGAATTAAAAAGAAACACTGGTAGGTGAAGATATAGGATATCCGTATGCGCTATCGTGCACTGGACCCGTAGAAGCAAGGTTACTTGCGAAACGGCTGCCGTCGTCCGACGTGGCACCCCCTCATCCTCCCTCACTACCTGTACCCCTGATGTGATCGTGGAATAAAAAGAAAAATATTTTATTCGACCTTTGGAGTGCGACCTTTCATCTCTTCATTGTGGATCTTGTATCGCCTTTGCTTTGGGACACGCACCCAGGTCTCCACCTGCCTGAAAGCACAGCTTTGTCAGCCATACAGGGATCAGCGGTGCCCGGTATCCTCCACTCAGCTTTTTGTATTCTATATGTATATGTAGCGGATACGTGACGAACAAGTGGTGAGCAGTGTCAGAAAAAAGGGGGGAGGCACAGAGGGCAGGAGAGCTCACCTAGAATTAAAAAGAAACACTGGTAGGTGAAGATATAGGATATCCGTATGCGCTATCGACCTATTATGAAAAAGGTAATTTAGAAACTCCATATGAAATAACATGGGGTAAAACCGTCAAGGTGAATACTGCAAGGACGTACCATAAAGTATACAGCCACAGACAGAGTGAATGATGGCATATAGAAACACCTCATATGGGGATGTAGTGGATTAAGCTCTGGGCTCTGTAGAGAAAACAGAAAACTCAGGTAAAGTGCATTAAATGGAGGATTTATTAGAGATGATATAGGAGGGATACCTACTGTGAGGGAGGGTATCCGGACATGAGATCAAGCGTAAATCTCTGTACGCTGTGACTGAAGGTCGTACGTAAGCGGGTGGGGGATCCAAGGATAGTAGTAACTAGTACAGACCTGGGCAAGGGGCGGCCCGCGGGCCACATCCGGCCCGCCTACTCTCTGTGACCAGCCCGCCCGTCTTCAGCCGGTGCAGTGGAGCCGGGCTGCAGCGTTCCGAGCAGGGAGAGATCCTGCAGGTCTGCACAGTAAGTGCAGGCAGCGGAACGCAGGAGTCTTTCCTCTGTTCCCTGCCGGCACTAATTGTCAGTGACACACGTGCGCGCTCTGACGTTGCCAGTACTGCGCTGTGTGTGTCATTTCAAAGTTCCCGCCCGCCCTGCAGGAGAAGGAGCAGCACAGCAGACGGAATAATTCATCCTGCACTGCAGGACCTGCGATAACGTCACGCCCATGTGACTGTGTGGGAGGAGACACAGGATGCCGGGCAGAAAGCAAAGATACTGAATCCTGAAGGAGATGTGGACACATGATGACTGGTAATAAGAAAAGAGGGGACATGAGGGGCAGGGGGGCTGCAGGGTGAGTGCATATGAGGGAAGATGGAGCTGCAGGGTGAGTGGCATATGTGGGAAGATGGAGTTGCAGGGTGAGTGGCATATGTGGGAAAATGGAGCTGCAGGGTGAGTGGCATATGTGGGAAGATGGAGTTGCAGGGTGAGTGGCATATGTGGGAAGATGGAGCTGCAGGGTGAGTGGCATATGTGGAAAGATGGAGTTGCAGGGTGAGTGGCATATGTGGGAAGATGGAGTTGCAGGGTGAGTGGCATATGTGGGAAGATGGAGCTGCAGGGTGAGTGGCATATGTGGGAAGATGGAGGTGCAGGGTGAGTGGCATATGAGGGCTGCAGACTGACAGAAGGATGTGAAGGGGTGCAGAGTGTTTGAGAGGGGTAAGTTGGTGTACAGGCAGGGTGAGATATGTGGGCAGGGTGTGTGACATATCGGGGTGTAGTGTGTGTGATCTGGGGGGTGCAGGTTGTATGGGGAGCAGGGTGTGTGACATATGGGGGTGTAGTGCTTGTGATATGGGGGTGCAGGCTGTATGGGGAGCAGGGTGTGTGACATATGGGGGTGTAGTATATTACAGGTGTGCTATATGGAGGTGTATATAGTGGTGTAGTATATGGGGGTATAGTGATGTAGTATATAACAGGTGTACTATATGGAGGCGTAGTATATTACAGGTGTACTATATGGGGGTGTAGTATATTACAGGTGTACTATATGGAGGTGTAGTATATTACAGGTGTACTATATGGAGGCGTAGTATATTACAGGTGTGCTATATGGAGGTGTATATTACAGTTGTGCTCTATGGAGGTGTAGTATATTACAGGTGTGCTATATAGGGGTGTAGTGATGTAGTATATTACAGGTGTGCTATATGGAGGTGTAGTATATTACAGGTGTGCTATATAGGGGTGTAGTGATGTAGTATATTACAGGTGTACTATATGGAGGTGTAGTATATTACAGGTGTACTATATGGGGGTGTACTATATTACAGGTGTAGTATATGGGGTGTAGTGATGTAGTATATTACAGGTGTACTATATGGAGGTGTAGTATATTACAGGTGTGCTATATGGAGGTGTAGTATATTACAGGTGTACTATATGGAAGTGTACTATATTACAGGTGTAGTATATGGGGTGTAGTGATGTAGTATATTACAGGTGTACTATATGGAGGTGTAGTATATTACAGGTGTGCTATATGGAGGTGTAGTATATTACAGGTGTACTATATGGAGGTGTACTATATTACAGGTGTAGTATATGGGGTGTAGTGATGTAGTATATTACAGGTGTAATATATAGGGGTGTAATGATGTAGTATATCGGAGATGTATTATATAGTGGTGTAGTATAATACAGGTGTATATGGGGGTGTAGTATATTACAGGTATATGGAGGAGGTGTAGTATAATACAGGTGTATATGGGGGTGTAGTATATTACAGGTATATGGAGGAGGTGTAGTATAATACAGGTGTATATGGGGGGTGTAGTGATGTAGGTTAATACAGGTGTAGTATATGGAGGGGGTGTAGTAATGTAGTATATTGGGTAGAACTGAGGTAATTATATTAGTCCGGCCCTCTAAACCAATCCCAATTTCTCATGCGGCCCCATGGGAAAATTAATTGCCCACCCCTGAACTAGTATATACAGGATAAACAAGGTATACCAAAATAATCAGGGTCTTATAAGAGAAGGGTTGGGGCAAAGAATAGGTATGTCATCATTCACTCTGTCTGTGGCTGTATACTTTATGGTACGTCCTTGCAGTATTTACCTTGACTGTTTAACCCCATGTTATTTCATATGGAGTTTCTAAATTATTTTTTTCATAATAGGTTGATAGCGCATACGGGTATCCTATATCTTCACCTACCAGTGTTTCTTGTTAATTCTAGGTGAGCTCTCCTGCCCTCTGTGCCTCCCCCCTTTTTTCTGACACTGCTCACCACTTACTCGTCACATATCCGCTACATATACATGTGCATTGTCAGATTGCCCTCCTGGAGATATAGATCTCCCTGATTCTCCTGATATGCATGATGTTTTGTACCTGTAATTCTCTGCTGTTACTACCTCGGTACCTTCCTATACCCTTCGTACTGTATTGATGTTTCATGAATGTCTATATAATTAAATTGATCTATGTCCTTTTTCTTTTGTTTTTGTTATACACGTAAATAATTTTATCCAGTCTGTCAGACCTGAAGAAGGCCTTTGGCCGAAACGTTGCGACCTGTCGGATTTACTGTTTTGTAAGGCATGTTTTTGCTCACCCTTTTGCACATTGAATTAAAGAAAAAGGATTTGAAATCAACTACTTTTGTGTTTACTTTAACCTCCTTGGGAAACATATAGTGTGCCGGAGTTATCTTTCTTTATTGTTACCCCTGTGGCAGCTGTCGGGGATGTCAAAATATTGTTCGAGCCACTACCTTCTCCTCAGCGGATGGTAAGACAGAATTCCCCATTCGGGAGTATATCTCCTGCAGCACATACGGCGTAATTTATTACGTCGTGTGTTGCTGTGGCAAGATATACATCGGATTGACTTCCCATGAGCTCCGCATCCGCACGAGAGAACATGTGAGTGACATCTTAGCAGCTAAGGAAGCTATAAATCCAGATTCCTTGAAAACGATACCTCGGCACTTCAGAGAGGTTCACAATTGTGATCCTACATCTCTGAAGGTTCGAGATATCGACGTCGTGTGTTGCTGTGGCAAGATATACATCGGATTGACTTCCCATGAGCTCCGCATCCGCACGAGAGAACATGTGAGTGACATCTTAGCAGCTAAGGAAGCTATAAATCCAGATTCCTTGAAAACGATACCTCGGCACTTCAGAGAGGTTCACAATTGTGATCCTACATCTCTGAAGGTTCGAGATATCGACAAGGTGCATTTGGGCATCCGAGGTGGAGATATTAAAAAAACGACTTACGCAGGTTGAGTGCAGCTAGATCTTTACCCTGGGGACCATGTCCCCTCATGGTCTTAATAAACGCCTCACCTTTGTGCCGTTCCTGTAGTTTTGGGATCTGTGCCGTCCTTTTTAGGTGACCTTGTGGCGGGTTTTCTGATTTGGTCTCTCTTGGTTGATTATGTTCAGATGCCTCTTTTCCTTTAGTTGATTGGGGGTTTTCCACCACGACGTGGTAACGCTTGTGTGTCCATGTGTGCACACGTTTGTGGTGCATGCATGTTTATACTGGTGTTTTATATATATATATTTTATGGTGCTTAATTGGACTGTTTGTACGGTCATTTGGGTGGTTCTTATGGTTCTCTATTTTAACAGTGTGTTCTTTTGTTTATTGTTTAGTTATTGGCCCACTCCTCCCTAAAGCCTGCTTTACATGTTGCAATTTTGCATATGATATCGTATGCGATTTGCAACGCCCCCATCGTATGTGCGGCACGTTCAATTTGTTGAACGTGCCGCACAAACGATTAACCCCCGTCACACGTACTTACCCGTCCATACGACCTCGCTGTGGGCGGCGAACGTCCACTTCCTAGAGTGGGAGGGACGTTTGGCGTCACATCGACGTCACGCGGCAGCCGGCCAATAGAAGCGGAGGGGCGGAGATGAGCGGGACGTAAACATCCCGCCCACCCCCTTCCTTCTGCATTGTCAGCCGGGAGCTGCAGGACGCAGGTATGATCTGTTCATCGTTCCCGGGGTGTCACACATTGCGATGTGTGCTACCTCGGGAACATTGAACAACCTGCCATTCAATTTTAGAGAAAGGTACAATGTGTATGCGATGAACGGATTTTCGTTCAATCGCAATCGCACGTACCTGTCACACCCTGTAATGTACCTTACAATGCTGGATGTGCGTCACTTACGAAGTAACCCCGGTTGACCTGTGATAAAATAAAGCAACATTAATCTCCAACCTTCATGATCTGTTGGTCATTGGCGCGGCTTGACACCCAGCTCTAGTACTCTCTGTTATCTGCCCACGTGGGGACCGCTGTCGTGGCCTGGAGTTACATGCTGTTATAGGTGTTGTGACTTGCACAACCCCTATAGGTGAGTAAGATTATCCCCTTCCTGATACCCCCCCTCATACTGGGGTAAGACCCTATTTGCGCTCCTTTTTCCACACTTTTTTCTTCTTTACAAATACGAAGACGTTGGAACATCTGCATATTGGAGCCCAATGAGCACAGCAAATAATGAAGATGCATTTTTTGCCTCACGAATTTGTTGCTTATAAATGTATGGTTCTGTGTAGTGTTCCACTGCATTATCTTCCTTTTCTCATATGTACTGAATTGTTCTTGCGATTGCTACTTTCCTCTTCTTCCTCTTTTTCACTGCCCCTCGTTTTTGTGCCCCTTATGTTGGGTGCCATGCCTGCACTGGGAGGGAACACTATATTATATTTGTTTCTATTAAGGAACTATTATTACATACTTTCCTCCTTGTTGTACAGAGCGAGTGGGTGGCGTTTCCCTCTTTTAGAGTGGGCGGAGCTCATGACGCGTTATGGGGAGTATCTGCTCTCCGGACACTGCCGCGGTGGCATACTTGACAGAGGGGACCCGAAAGCACTAGTGACGTCACAGGAAGTATTCTTCCATCCGGTCCCCGCTGTTGGCGCTGAACCTCGGCATGTTCCTGCCTTCAGAACTCCTCATGACGCGCAACAAAGTGGGCGGTCCGGAGGCTTCCTGGGGCCTTTTTAAGGTCAGTACCTGTGCACACCTTTTATCCGTCCTCCGACGAAGCAAACCAACGCGAAACACGTGTTGGGACGCCGATCCCCATGTGTTATCCCGGTATATACGGTGATCTGGCCTGGTAAGTGGTACTGCCTCTATTATTGTGCTGCACATAGAAGTACATTGTACTCCGTGTGAGTTTTTGATTAACTGTGATGCAGTTCTCTTTTGTGCCTTGGGCAATTGCCTGTAGTCTTTTCCATGATCACCTCTGGAGTTAAAAAAAACTTTTTTTCTCTCCACTCTCCGGGACACGTGGGGTTCTTTCCCCTTCAGCACTTCTCTTCCCTGTTCTATACTATATTGCATTTATTGTTATACCCTACAGCGCCTTTCTATAATAAATATTCTATATATTTCAATTTTGCTTCTTTGGGTATTTTCTTATTTTTCAGCAAATTTAAAGAATCTTTTCTGCTCTGATTACTATGATTAATGAGTTGTTGCTTGCATCATTATGCGATCTACTTGTGGTCCTTGTTCATTTCAATATTTTTAAACATGCACATTACACAATATTGCAACAGAGGGATTGATAGGAAGGGGTTACTAGGCCTCACATCGCACTGCTACTAGGTTAGAACACATAAATTACTTGACCAGTTCCCTTTAATTTCTTTTTAATAAAAGTGTATTTTTAGTTTATTCAAAGTATTCTATTTCTTCTTTTAGTGCAAACAATACAGTTTTTAAGAAGCCAGAGGAAAAACAAAGTTACGATTTAATTGGAGTTTGAATATCTTGCATTTCGCACTATCAACGCAGTGGTGACTTGGACATGCCAACTGTATCACTCTTGAAAGTGCCATTCAATTCTCAAAACAAAAGATGACAACGTAGTTCAAGAACCAACAGAACAGTGTCATGACTCCTACCCTCAAAAAGCAGCAGCAAAATCAGAGAAGACATGAGAGGAGTAAGTGCTACTCCTCGCAACGTGATGGAAAAGGTGTTGTCTGTGTTGAGTAATGATGTATTGGCCCATATGCCAAGACAATCATCTCATGCAAGACGCCTCGTCGATCATAGAACAAATGGTAATTTGCTCAACCCAAAAACTATAAATTTTTGAATTCCGAAAAAGTGTAGTCAAGTGATACTTCATTATTCAGGAAAGGATGATTGAAACAGAATTCTAGTTTTAGGAGACAGAGATCTTATGCTTGAACTGAACAAAAAAACAATCTATGGAGATGGCACCTTTGATGTACACTTGGCATGCCAAGGTGGGTAACTCATATCCGCCATGTTTGTGTATTTTACTACAAAGGACGGACATGAACGCATATAAGAGAATGTTTGAAATAATTAAGCTATTGATTCCAAATCTGGCACCTCACAAGGTTTTAGTGGATTTTGAGAATGCTTGTATGACTGCAGTAAGGGTTGCCTTTCCACATGCTGATGTTAAAGGGTGTTATTTTCACCTTTGTCAGAGTCTCATTAGAAAAATAAAAAAATGTTGGTTTGAAAACAGAATATGAATCTAATATCAACATAAAAATTACACTGAAGGCTCTTGCTGCATTAACCTTTGTGCCAATTGAAGATGTGAGATGTGTTTTTGACAATCTTGCTGCCACATTGCCAGATGAAGAATGCTATAATGAGGTGCTCACATACTTTTTTTTCTACATATATTGAGGGTGCAGTTGGTAAAGATCCTCAATTTCCTATAACAATATGGTGGAATCATCATGATGCAACCCTGGAACAGTCACCAAAAACCACAAACTGTTGTGAGGGATTTCACAATGCACTTAATTCCATGTTCCACTGCAGTCATCCCAGCTTGTTTTCTCTTTGATGGATTGCAGAAGGACCTGGCTTGCCACAAATTAACAATGGCCAGGGCCAGATTAAGGTTGGTGGGGGCCCCTGGGCAGAAAATCTGGTGGGGGCCCAATAACGTTAACATTTTAACCATAACAGTAGAGCACGAACTGTAGCATTTAGATATAAATACTGCACCTCAGTCTCACATTCCCCCTTCTCAGCATACTGTGCCCTCACACTGGCCACCATGCTGCTCCTTCTCTATACTGCCTTCCTCCTTCACTATCCAGTCACTATACTGCACCTCAGTCTTGCATTCCCCTCCTCAGTATACTGTGTCCTCCATACTGTGCCCTCACACTGGCCACCATACTGCTCCTTCTCTTCACTGCACCTCAGTCTCACATTCCCCCTCAGTATACTGTGCCCTCACACTGGCCACCATGCTGCCCCTTCTCTCTACTGCCTACCTGCTTCATGATCCAGTCACTATACTGTACCTACGTCTCACATTCCCCCTCCTCAGTATACTCTGCCCTCACACTGGCCACCATGCTGCCCCTTCTCTATACTGCCTACCTCCTTCACTATCCAATCACTATACTGCACCTCAGTCTCACATTCCCCCTCCTCCGCATACTATGCCCTCCATACTGTGCCCTCACACTGTCCACCATGCTGCCCCTTCTCTATACTGCTTTTCACCCCCCCACTACCCAGCCTCTATACTATGCCCCTCACACTTTTCTTTCCCAATACTGTCCACTTACAATTTTCTCCCACCATACTGCTGCCTCACACTTTCCAATGGTGCCCCCCTGATTACTGTGCAGGGGCAGATATGCTGCATGCCCCCCAAAGGTACGCCCCTGTACAGTGTACAGGAGAATACATGACTGGTACACGCAGGGCCGGCTCCAGGTTTTTGTAGGTCCTGGGCGAAAGAGTCTCAGTGGGCCCCATCTACACATAGACATGCACAGATATACACATACAGGCATACGTACACATACAGTATATATTTAAAGACAAATTCACAAAAACACATGTAAACAGACATAAATCTAGACACAAGTAATGGGGAACCCGAGAACTCAATAAGAGAGGAGAGGAAAATTTGAATGCAGGTGTTTTTATTCACAACCGACAAAAATTGCAAAATGTGAACCCTGACACAAAAGCAACAAACCAACGTTTCGGTTTATCAGACCTTTCTCAAGGTAGTTGCTTATAATAGAGACGCAGAGGTATACGGGTCACAGGGACAGCCGTCAGGTTAGAGGGTAAGTGGAGGGCGTCACATTCAGCATTAAGCGGTATCAGAATGGTGGTGATGTGAGGATTAAACACAGAGGCAGAGGAGGAGAGGAGAAGACGCCTGCTCATAGAGGACCATATAGTGCTGGAACAGCAGTGGCAGTGGTGATGGCAGCGTGCGATTCTGACATTTTTTTTTGTGACATATTGTACTTCATGAAAGTGGTAGATTTAGGCCGATATTTTTTTGCGTTCATTTTTGAAAATTTCGGAAATTTGGCGAAAATTTAGAAAATTGCGCAATTTTCAAAATTTGAAATTTTACGCCCGTAAATCTGAGAAATATGTCACACAAAATAGTTACTAAATAAAATTTCCCACGTGTCTACTTTACACCAGCGCAATTTTCAAAAAATTTTTTTTTTTTGTTAGGAAGTTAGAAGGGGTCAAAGTTCATCAGCAATTTCTCATTTTTCCAACAAAATTTACAAAAAACTTTTTTTAGGGACCACATCCCATTTGAAGGGACTTTGAGAGGCCTAGATGACAGAAAATACCCAAAAGTGACACCATTCTAAAAACTGTACCGCTCAGGCTACTCAAAACCACATCCAAGAAGTTTATTACCCCTTTAGGTGCTTCACAAGAATCAAAGCAATGTGGAAGGAAAAAATGAAAATTTACTTTTTTTACACAAAAATGTTACTTTAGCCATAAAATGTAGCATTTCACAAGGGTATTAGGAAAAATTACACCATAAAATTTATTGTGCAATTTGCAGTATGCAGATACCTCATATGTGGTGGAAATCAAATGTTTGGGTGCACGGCGGGGCTCGGAAGGCAAGAAGCGCCATTTAACTTTTCAAACGCAAAATTGTCTGGAATCATAAGGGGACGCCATGTTGCGTTTGGAGACCCCCTGTGGTACCTAAACAATGGAACTCCTGCACAAGTGACCCCATTTTGGAAACTAGACCCATCATGGATTTTTTTTTTAGAGGTTTAGTGAGCCCTTTGAACCCCTGGGGGCTTCACTGAAGTATAGAACGTTGAGCCGTGAAAATATTTATATTTTTTTTTACCACAAAATTGTTACTTCAACCAGGTAAATGATTATATAGTGCCGTTTGCTACACCAAATTCACTATAACAGCCAAGCAAAAGGGTCTGGAAAAATGTGGTAAAAAATTAAAATGTAACTTTTATTGACCAATCGTTAAAAGCCATAAACCACACAACAATAATGGTTGTAAAACCAACCTAGTAAGAACGGAGCGGATGTCGGGCTCCTATATTTGCCAACTCAGGACAAACTTCACATGGAGGGGAGACTCGTCCCTCCGTAGTGAGGGTAATGAGGACAACACTGAGTTGTCAGACACAATAATTAATGTACAGTGCCTACAAGTAGTATTCAACCCCCTGCAGATTTAGCAGGTTTACACATTCAGAATTGACTTGGCATTGTAACATTTGGACTGTAGATCAGCCTGGAAGTGTGAAATGCACTGCAGCAAAAAAGAATGTTATTTCTTTTTTTTTTTAAATTGTGAAAAGTTTATTCAGAGGGTCATTTATTATTCAACCCTCAAACCACCAAAATTCTGTTTGGTTCCCCTAAAGTATTAAGAAGTATTTCAGGCACAAAAAACAATGAGCTTCACATGTTTGGATTAATTATCTCTTTTTCCAGCCTTTTCTGACTAATTAAGACCCTCCCCAAACTTGTGAACAGCACTCATACGTGGTCAACATGGGAAAGACAAAGGAGCATTCCAAGGCCATCAGAGACAAGATCGTGGAGGGTCACAAGGCTGGCAAGGGGTACAAAACCCTTTCCAAGGAGTTGGGCCTACCTGTCTCCACTGTTGGGAGCATCATCCGGAAGTGGAAGGCTTATGGAACTACTGTTAGCCTTCCACGGCCTGGACAGCCTTTGAAAGTTTCCTCCAGTGCCGAGGCCAGGCTTGTCCGAAGAGTCAAGGCTAACCCAAGGACAACAAGGAAGGAGCTCCGGGAAGATCTCATGGTAGTGGGGACATTGGTTTCAGTCAATGCCATAAGTAACATACTCCACCGCAATGGTCTCCGTTCCAGACGAGCCCGTAAGGTACCTTTACTTTCAAAGCGTCATGTCAAGGCTCGTCTACAGTTTGCTCATGATCACTTGGAGGACTCTGAGACAGACTGGTTCAAGGTTCTCTGGTCTGATGAGACCAAGATCGAGATCTTTGGTGCCAACCACACACGTGACGTTTGGAGACTGGATGGCACTGCATACGACCCCAAGAATACCATCCCTACAGTCAAGCATGGTGGTGGCAGCATCATGCTCTGGGACTGTTTCTCAGCCAAGGGGCCTGGCCATCTGGTCCGCATCCATGGGAAGATGGATAGCACGGCCTACCTGGAGATTTTGGCCAAGAACCTCCGCTCCTCCATCAAGGATCTTAAGATGGGTCGTCATTTCATCTTCCAACAAGACAACGACCCAAAGCACACAGCCAAGAAAACCAAGGCCTGGTTCAAGAGGGAAAAAATCAAGGTGTGGCAGTGGCCTAGTCAGTCTCCTGACCTTAACCCAATTGCAAACTTGTGGAAGGAGCTCAAGATTAAAGTCCTCATGAGACACCCAAAGAACCTAGATAACTTGGAGAAGATCTGCATGGAGGAGTGGGCCAAGATAACTCCAGAGACCTGTGCCGGCCTGATCAGGTCTTATAAAAGACGATTATTAGCTGTAATTGCAAAACAAGGGTTATTGCACAAAATATTAAACCTAGGGGTTGAATAATAATTGACCCACACTTTTATGTTGAAAATTTATTAAAATTTAACTGAGCAACATAACTTGTTGGTTTGTAAGATGTATGCATCTGTTAATAAATCCTGCTCTTGTTTGAAGATTCTAACTTATTTGCATCTTATGAAACCTGCTAAATCTGCAGGAGGTTGAATACTACTTGTAGGCACTGTATAAAAGGGTCATATAAATCACTGTAGTCTCAATGTAAAAAAGAGAGAACAAGGTTGTCCAATATGTAGAGGGGGGGGCTAATCAAAACAGCCTCACACTACCCCTGAATTGGCAACCATCTGACCTGATATGCTCCTAGACCTCCCAACGCGTTTCATAATTCGCTTATTCCTCAGGGAAAAGATGAGCAAAAAATAGTCAGAATAACACCTGAACCTGTAAAAATTATCTAGCATACATTGAAAAAGAACCCAGGTATTTACCTTCCGTGTGATGGACCTCCAGCATGTTGTGTTTGGGCCTGGCATAAAGCAAGGGACTTACAAAAAGCCCGCCCTTAAATATCCTGTGGGCGTGTGGGGGTAGCTCCGCCTGCACCAATGAGGCTAGATGTACGCCCCCTCACACTGGGAGGCGGGGATAGAGGATATACCTCAGTGTCTCCCCGGCCGGAGTTCCCTGAACCCATACAACAACATGCTGCCGTGCGCCGAAATCCCGCCCAAAGAGCCGAGTCACAGGGTGGTTAGTTAAAAAGGCCCCTTTACACACTGAGACTTTCTAGCGATCCCACCAGCGATCCCAACCTGGCCGGGATCGCTACAAAGTCTCTGGTGAGCTGTCAAACAGGCAGACCTGGTCAACGACGCAACAGCGATCCGGACCTGCAGAACGACCTAGCTAGTCATTGGGGACGTTGTAAAGCAGCTTTTTGAAAGGGAAGTCGCTAACGAAGTCGCTGTAAAGTCCCCTTTACACACTGAGACTTTGCTGCACAGCGGGAAACAAAGGACCAAAGAATGGTCCTGAACGATTTGTAGCGATCAGCAACTTCACAGCAGGGGCCAGGTCGCTGATGTGTTTCACACACTGCATGTCGCTGGGGAGGTCGCTATAACGTCACAAAACCGGTGACGTTACAGTGATGTCATTTGCGATGTTGCAGTGTGTAAAGCCACCTTAAAGGGGCCTTTAGGAGTGGAAAAAAGATAAGCCCTCCTATCTTTGAACTCCTGCAGCTCTCTTACAAAGTATCTATGTTTACGTTCTTTTAGATGATACTGAAATCTCTCCAGTTGCCCCTGTAAGGATGTCTCCTTGGAGGCAAAATCTGGTTCACTCGAGAACTTTTTTGTAATTTCAATTTGTTCTTTTAATTGTACCGAGAGAGCAGATAAGGTTGCCTTCTCCTCTTCCAGCAGGAGTTTCATAAACTGTATACAACTATTGGTCGCTTCCCTCTCCCATTTATCAAGAAGGGTAGAGTTCTTATACCTAAGGCCTGGATGGAGGGAGATTCTGAGATGACAAGGAACTATTTCTGCTTTAATATAATTTTCAAAACTTTGAACCTCCCACCAGGAAGTGATCTGATTTTTATACACTCTAGTGAGCTCTTTGAAGGCGGCAGTATAAGTGGGAGTATATTTCGGTTGCGAGAAACGTTTTTCAGAAAAAATGTCCTTGGCTTCTTGTGCCCAACTACCAGTACCAAGGCCGGTTGTGAGAAAGCCTGCCATTCCAAAATAGATATATGATTATATAGTGCCGTTTTCTACACCAAATTCACTATGACAGCCAAGCAAAAGGGTCTGGAAAAATGTGGTAAACAATTAAAATGTAACTTTTATTGACCAATCGTTAAAAGCCATAAACCACACAACAATAATGGTTGTAAAACCAACCTAGTAAGAACGGAGCGGATGTCGGGCTCCTATATTTGCCAACTCAGGACAAACTTCACATGGAGGGGAGACTCGTCCCTCCGTAGTGAGGGTAATGAGGACAACACTGAGTTGTCAGACACAATAATTAATGTATAACAGGGTCATATAAATCACTGTAGTCTCAATGTAAAAAGAGAGAACAAGGTTGTCCAATATGTAGAGGGGGGGCCAATCAAAACAGCCTCACACTACCCCTCAATTGGCAACCATCTGACCTGATATGCTCCTAGACCTCCCAACGCTTTTTATAATTCGCTTATTCCTCAGGGAAAAGATGAGCAAAAAATAGTCAGAATAACACCTGAACCTGTAAAAAGAATCTAGCATACATTGAAAAAGAACCCAGGTATTTACCTTCCGTGTGATGGATCTCCAGCATATTGTGTCTGGGCCTGGCATAAAGCAAGGGACTTACAAAAAGCCCACCGTTAAATATCCTGTGGGCGTAGCTCCGCCTGCACCAATGAGGCTAGATGAACGCCCCCTCACACTGGGAGGCGGTGATAGAGGATATACCTCAGTGTCTCCCCGGCCGGAGTTCCCTTAACCCATATAACAAGAATACTCCCCCCTATGACTTGTTCATGCTAACGTGCGCCGAAATCCCGCCCAAAGAGCCGAGTCACAGGGTGGTTAGTTAAAAATACCACCACCCACCCTGGTGACGTAGCGGCCACCTATTGGCGGTGCGCACAACAACTGCGCATTTCCGGTCGCACGAACAAGTGTACTGATGCAGTCCGCCAAACAAAAGTGCGCCCTACGTATGTCCGGTCACGTGGCCATCCAAATGACCACGTGACCAAAACAAGGAGGACGGAGCTCCGCCCACCTGCACTCGTCACACGCTCAGTCGCACACAGGAACGCTGCCGGCAAAGAGCGCGCACGTGACCATAGAGGACGTGCACAATGCTCCGCCCACAGCAACATCACGCGCCCAGTCAAATCATTCAGGAGCACATACGTACTCATAAGGTAGCACCAGACGCATAGGAGACACCATTCCCAAGCGTCACACGCACTATCAAGGAAGGGGGCCACCCTAAACTACATATGCCATGCCCATAGTTACACCACAATTATCATGCAGCGATAAAGTACCCCCAGCTAAGTGGTCACTGTTGATAATATCTGCTGCACAGAATTAATAAAAACTTATGTGGGCAAGACATATAAGAAATATTCTTAGGCAGTCATATCGCCTCCATCATCAAGAATGGAATTTTTTGATAAGAATGGCCTATGGCCTATGATAGGCCAAAGAAAGCTGAGCTAACTTGATGGGGGCAGATTGAAAGGAGCGGGAGTTGTTCTAATTATGGTTTTGATGTTGATTTATAATTTTTAGAATTTTTTATTTTTGGAGGGGCCCATTAAAAGGCTGAGGTTCCTGAAGGGTGAATTTACAATGTACGCTAGACGAGGTTATAACTCTGGAACGCTTCAACGGATCCTGGCGATTCTGACACTGTTTTTTGTGACATATGGTACTTCATGAAAGTGGTAGATTTACGCTGATATTTTTTGCGTTCATTTTTGAAAATTTAGAAAATTGCGCAATTTTCAAAATTTGAAATTTTATGCCCGTAAATCTGAGAAATATGTCACACAAAATAGTTACTAAACAAAATTTCCCACGTGTCTACACCAGCGCAATTTTTAAAATAATTTTTTTGTTAGGAAGTTAGAAGCTTAGTTAGAAGTTCATCAGCAATTTCTCATTTTTCCAACAAAATTTACAAAACACTTTTTTTAGGGACCACATCACATTTGAAGCGACTTTGAGAGGCCTAGATGACAGAAAATACCCAAAAGTGACACCATTCTAAAAACTGTACTGCTCAGGCTACTCAAAACCACATCCAAGAAGTTTATTACCCCTTTGCTTTGATTCTTGTGAAGCACCTAATGTGGAAGGAAAAAATGAAAATTTACTTTTTTTTACACAAAAATGTTACTTTAGCCATAAAATGTAGCATTTCACAAGGGTATCAGGAAAAATTACACCATAAAATTTATTGTGCAATTTTTCCTGAGTACGCAGATACCTCATATGTGGTGGAAATCAAATGTTTGGGAGCACGGCAGGGCTCGGAAGGCAAGAAGCGCCATTTAACTTTTCAAACGCAAAATTGTCTGGAATCGTAAGGGGACGCCATGTTGCGTTTGGAGACCCCCTGAGGTACCTAAACAATGGAACTCCTGCACAAGTGACCCCATTTTGGAAACTAGACCCATCATGGAATTTTTTTTTAGAGGTTTAGTGAGCCCTTTGAACCCCTGGGGGCTTCACAGAAGTTTATAACATTGAGCCGTGAAAATATTTATATTTTTTTTAACCACAAAATTGTTACTTCAACCAGGTAGCTTTTTTCTCACAAGGGTATCAGGAAAAATTACACCATAAAATTTATTGTGCAATTTCTCCTGAGTACACAGGTACCTCATATGTGGTGGAAATCAAGTGTTTGGGTGCACGGCAAGGCTCGGAAGGCATGGAGCGCTATTTGACTTTTCGAGCTAATTTTCCATTCAAAAAGTCAAATGGCGCTCCTTCCCTTCCGAGCCCTGCCGTGTACCCAAACAGTGGTTTATGACCACATATGAGATATCTATGTATTCAGTAGAAATTGCCCAACAAATATTAGGATCCATTTTATCCTGTTGCCCATGTGAAAATGAAAAAATTGAGGCTAAAAGAAAATTTGTGAAAAAAAAAGTACTTTTTCATTTTTACGGATCAATTTGTGAAGCACCTGGAGGTTCAAAGTACTCATTATGCATCTAGATAAGTTCCTTGGGAGGTCTAGTTTCCAAAATGGGGGTCACTTTTGGGGGAGCACCAATGTGTAGGCACACAGGGGCTCTCCATACGCGACATGGTGTCTGCTAACAATTTGAATGGAAAATTAGCTCCAATTATTTACGGACACCATGTGGCGTATGGGGAATATGTAGTGTATGTCAGGTTGGTGTGTGTGTGTGTGTGTAGTGTAGTATATGTCAGGTTGGTGTGTGTGTGTAGTGTAGTATACATCAGGTTGGTGTGTGTGGTGTTTACCACTCACACACATCAACCTGACGTACACTACACCCCACACCAAAATAACATACACTACACCCCACACCAACCTGACTTAGTGTATGATAGGTTGGTGTGTGGTGTATGTCAGGATGGTGTGTGTGGTGTATACTACACCACACATACCAACCTGACGTACACTACACCACACACACACATCAACCTGACCTACACTACACCACATACCAACCTGACGTAGTGTATGTCAAGTTGGTATGTGGTGTAGTGTAGGTCAGGTTGATGTGTGTGTGTGGTTTAGTGTACGTCAGGTTGGTATGTGTGGTGTAGTATACACCACACACACCATCCTGACATGCACCACACACCAACCTAACATACACTAAGGTTGGTGTGCAGTGTGGTATAGGGTAGTGTACCTCAGATTGGTGTGTGTCAGGTTGATGTGTGGTGTAGTATACATCACACACACACACACACACACACACACACACACACACACTACCTGATGTACACTACAACACACACACACCAACCTGACGTACACTATACCACACCGCATACCAACCTGACGTAGTGTATTTCAGGTTAGTGTGGTGTAATGTACATCAGTTTGGTGTGTGTGGTTTAGTGCACTAGCGCTAGGTTGGGGGTTACTCACACTTTACTGTGGGTCTTCCTCCATGGCCTCCCGCTTTTCTCCTCCCGGCCCCCGGCTCTTCTCCTCCCGGCCTCCGGCTCTTCTCCTCCCGGCCTCCGGCTCTTCTCCTCCCGGCCTCCGGCTCTTCTCCTCCCGGCCTCCGGCTCTTCTCCTCCCGGCCTCCGGCTCTTCTCTTCCCAGCCTCCGGACGATTTCTTGTCCTGCGACGTGGAGTCTGTGTCACTGGAGGAGGAAGAGTGGGAGAAATAGAGAAAAGTGGGACCCTCTCCCTCACTATCAGCTACGGAGGGACGAGCAGGACATTTGTATGCGCGTGTGCAAATAAACCCCAAACCCTAAACTTTATTTTGGTGTGCGTGTGTATATGCAAGTGTTTGGTGAAACTTTCTACTGCAGGAGAGGGCTGAGGAGATGCAGGAGCCGTAATCACTGGGGCGCAATCACCGGGGCGCAGGGAGACGCAATCATAGGGGGATGCAATCATAGGGACGCAATCGCAGGGGCCTAATTACCGGGGCGCAGGGGGGACGCATAATCAAAGGGGCGCAGTCGCAGGGATTCATAATCACAGGGGCGTAATCACCGGGGCGCAGGGGGACGCAATCGCAGGGGGACGCAATCGCAGGGGCGCAGATGGGACGCAATCGCAGGGGCGCAGGTGGGGCGACCACAGGGGTGCAGATCGCAGGGGGCGCAGGTGGGGCGATCGCAGGGGGGCACAGGTGGGGCGATCGCAGGGGTGCAGATCGCAGGGGCGCAGGTGGGGCGATCGCAGGGGTGCAGATCGCAGGGGCGCAAATCGCAGGGGCGCAGGTGGGGCGATCGCAGGGGCGCAGATCGCAGGGGCGCAGATGGGGCGATCGCAGGGGTGCAGATCACAGGGGCGCAGGTGGGGCGATCGCAGGGGCGCAGGTGGGACGATCGCAGGGGCACAGATCGCAGGGGCGCAGGTGGGGCGATTGCAGGGGCGCAGATCGCAGGGGCACAGGGGGGTCCAGGTGATCACCCCCCTGCTGCCCAGTGATCAGCCGCCTGCTGCCCAGTGATCACCCACCTGCTGCCCAGTGATCGGCCCCCTGCTGCCCAGTGATCAGGACGGGGGATTGATCACTGGCAGCAGCAGCAGTCACTCACATCAACCGGGTGTCAGAAGCAGGACACCGGCGGAGAGTGATCACAGGAAGCGGAGGTCAGGGAAGGCAGTGGAGGTCAGTGTGGGTTGGGGGGGGTAGAATCGGACAGCGGGGGGAGTGGAGGTCGGGGTGGGGGTGGGATCGGACAACGGGGGGGAACGGAAGACAGCGGGGGGGAACGGAAGACAGCAGAGGGGAGCGCGGAACAGCACAGAAGGGAGGGGGAAGACAGCACAGAAACGAAGGGAAAGACAGCAAAGAGGGGAGAAAAACTTACCGGATGGTGATCGGTGGCGGCAGATCGCGGTGGCAGCGGCAGCAGGTGACCCTCCTCTTCAGCGTCGCAGTCCACGGTCAGGATGAAGCTGAAGGGGGAGGGCACCCACCGGTCACATCGCTCCTCCACATCTGATTGGAGGGATAGCGTCACATGGACGCTACCTCCAATCAGATGGGGGGGGGGGGGCATTACACGGAGCTCTCCCTGCTCCAGCCAATGGCTGATGATATTGCATCATCAGCCATGGCTGGGATTGTAATATTTCACCAAGTTTGATTGGTGAAATATTACAATCGTTCTGATTGAATGTGAAAGTGACAGTGACACTTTCAACAGCCAATCAGAGTGATCGTAGCTACGGGGGGGGGGGGGGGGGGGGCAAAGCCACCCCCCCGGGCTCAACTACAAGTCCTTATGTACCTGCAGCGCTGGTGACATTTCAGTAAACCCGGTCACCAGTGCTGCAGGAACGGAAACCCGCCATGACGCATACGGTGCGTCAAAGGTTGGGAAGGCACAAGGTTTCATGATGCATATGGTGCGTCAAAAGTCGGGAAGGGGTTAAGCAGCCCCCCATATAGTACAATGCACACCCATATAGCATTAGGCACCCTCATGTAGTACACAGCCCCTATATAGCACAGTGCAGACCCAGATAGCATTAGACATCCTCACATAGTACACAGCCCCTATATAGCACAGTGCAGAGCCAGATAGTATTAGGCATCTTCATGTAGTATACAGCCCCTATATAGCACAGTGCAGAGCCAGATAGCATTAGGCATCCTCACGTAGTATACGGCCAGTATATAGCACAGTGCAGAGCCAGACAGCATTAGGCATCCTCACGTAGTATACAGCCCGTATATAGCAAAATGCAGAGCCAGATAGCATTAGGCATCCTCATGTAGAATACGGCCAGTATATAGCACAGTGCAGAGCCAGACAGCATTAGGCATCCTCACGTAGTATACAGCCCGTATATAGCAAAATGCAGACCCAGATAGCATTAGGCATCCTCATATAGTGTAGAGCCCGTATATAGCACAGTGCAGAGCCAGATAGCATTAGACACTCTCACGTAGTTCACAGCCCCTATATAGCACAATGCAGACCAGATAGCATTAGGCACCTTCATGTAGTATACAGCCCCTATATAGCACAGTGCAGAACCAGCTAGCATTAGGCACCTTCATGTAGTATACAGCCCCTATATAGCACAGTGCAGAACCAGCTAGCATTAGGCACCTTCATGTAGTATACAGCCCGTATATAGCAAAATGCAGAGCCAGATAGCATTAGGCATCCTCATGTAGAATACGGCCAGTATATAGCACAGTGCAGAGCCAGACAGCATTAGGCATCCTCACGTAGTATACAGCCCGTATATAGCAAAATGCAGACCCAGATAGCATTAGGCATCCTCATATAGTGTAGAGCCCGTATATAGCACAGTGCAGAGCCAGATAGCATTAGACACTCTCACGTAGTTCACAGCCCCTATATAGCACAATGCAGACCAGATAGCATTAGGCACCTTCATGTAGTATACAGCCCCTATATAGCACAGTGCAGAACCAGCTAGCATTAGGCACCTTCATGTAGTATACAGCCCCTATATAGCACAGTGCAGAACCAGCTAGCATTAGGCACATTCATGTAGTATACAGCCCCTATATAGCACAGTGCAGAACCAGATAGCATTAGGCACCCTCATGTAGTATACAGCCGCCATATCATTTAATGCACCCCCATGGTCGTCTGGCCACAGTGATTGTACATACTCACTTCTCCTCGTTCCCCCGCTCCTCCGGTCTCCTCGGCGCATCCATTGCTGTCGCTCGCTCTGAGCTCACTGCAGGCGCGCAGTGATCACGTCACCACGCTCTGCTGCAGAGCTGTCAGAGCGCCGACAGACACAGCGAGGAGAATCATGAGAGAGAGCGCGCCGCTCTATCTCATCATTGCTCTCAATTGTATCGGCAGCTGCGATGCCAATACAATTGAAAGCGCGATCCTCGGCGGGGGAGGCAGCGCGGGCACCGGGCCCCACTGACTAGCGGTATGCCACTCCTGCCACCGCGAGTGGGCCCCCCCGGCATTTGACCGGGTTTACTGTGATACAGACACCAGATGTTATAGAATTATTATATACCATCTGATGTGTGTACACAGTGTATCACACTACTCTGTACACTGGATGTGGTATACCATGTGCACAGATATACAATGTCCTGCACTGATCACACCTGGGCCTACAGGACCTCACATACTCTATATGTAATATGGGCCATATAGTGTAATGTGTGCTGCAGGCTCAAATGTGATCAGTGCAGGATCTGTGTAGTGATGTCTGTGCTGGAGATCAGTGTGAGTTATTGCAGGGGAGAGATGAGGCTGCAGCTGATGACCCGGCACTGACAGCCCGACCTGATATGCAGCAGTTCACACTCCTGCAATAACTCACACTGATCCCCGGCAGAGCTGCCGCTGACACTATGGAATCCCGTCTGGTGTTATCAGCGGCGTCCTGCTCCCTCCTCACTGCAACCTCCTGCCCGCACCATGATGGATGACGTCATACTCACCGTGATCCACTAAGCCTACGCTCCGGTCCTCCCACAAGCTCCTCTTCGGCAGGAAGAGGTAGCAGCAGGCGCGCGGTGATGTCATCCCAGCAGACGCAGCACACACAGCATGCAGTGGGCGTGTCTGCAGCACAGTGATGGCCGGGATTGAAATTCTTTAAAGGTACAGTGCGGTCCTGAACCACTGCGGCGTTAATTAGATGGCGGCCACACAGATGGTGGTGGGGGCCCCCTCAGAAGCTCTTGTGGTGGGAGCCCCGGGGCTGGAGCCCCACCTATAATCCGGCCCTGACAATGGCTAATGCATTGCAGAGGCAGGTCATCTTGAGATAAACAAGACAAAGTATGAGGAGCTGTATAACACGGATGCAACTTCTGTACAGGACTATCACCTTGTGGAAGATAAACTAAAGAACTTAAGGAGAATAGCTAATTTGCAGTAAAATGGCTACTTTGCAAATATGCAATGATTGTTTACTAAACCGGAGTTATTGTTATTAGACCACTTTTGGGCTTTTGGCTTGTGGGGAATTTTTGACACCATTCTTCTGTGCTGCAGAGCATCTCACCTACAATTCTAGATTATTGAACATTTGGACGTACTTCCGGTCATTATGTATTTTGTACCGGCGCCCTAGGCATTAATGCTGACCTTTTGCCAGCCTTATATTCAACGATCAGCCCCTGTTTTTCGGACTTACATCCGGTCATCTTTGCCTGCCACTTCCATCGCCCACCACCTGCAGGTGTTTGTGGACCAGGCGCCCAGGTTTCACTTTTTTTGACCTTTATCTTTAGCCGTTATTTCGGCCTTTACTCTTTGGGTCATCCTGTTTAGGGCGTCCATCAGGTTCACTCTCATTTGTGTACCCATTGTACTATTCTTTTGTACCAATCGTATTTACTGTCAATATTGTACTATAACTGTGTCTTATGGAAAAATGCACAATTCTATTTTTTAATATATTTGTCCTAATAAAAATCACTTTTTAACTTTGTACCTTTAAAACTCCTTGTCCTCCTTGTTTTCAATTCTAGATTATTGTCCTGCCCTGCAGAGCATCTCCCGTATACCTGCATACTATCCCCCTGTCCTGCTGAGCATTTAACCTATAACTCTACACTATTCTCCTGCGGGCATTTATGTCTGTGGGCAATTTTCACATATCATGTGAACTTTCTCACCTTGCACCTCAAATATCATAGATCTGAAACTTTGTGATGCTGCAATTGGCAATTTTCCGTGTGGGCAATTTTCCTGTGGGCATTTTTCTGGTCACCGTAAAAAACACCTTTATAAATACTCACCTAGGGAGCAGTCTGGGCCGATGGATGTCGCTGCTCTAGCCCCTCCTCCATCTTGTGGGATCACCGTCCTCTTGCCCAGCTCCGTATGCATGACGTGTCCGGCGCCATTCACAGAGAGATCTCCACTGCGCTCCTGCTCATGTGCACTTTGAGTACTGTAGTGCGCATGCGGTCTTTGACCTTTTCTCGTGCCTGCGCATTACAGTACTTTGCTCTTCCCTCAGCAGGGAAGATCAAAGTGCGCATGCGCAGGAGCACAATGGCGGTCTCTCTGTGAATGACTCAGGATGCATCATGCACACGGGGCTGGTCAGAAGGACAGCTACTGCACAAGATGGAGGAGGTGCGGTACTGAGAGCAGCGACACTCATCACACCGGACCGCTACCTACGTGAGTATTATAAGAATATTTTTTATTTGCTACAGTGACCTGGGCTCTTATATACAGTATTCTGGAATGCTATATATACAGTGCCTACAAGTAGTATTCAACCCCCTGCAGATTTAGCAGGTTTGATAAGATGAAAATAAGTTAGAGCCTGCAAACTTCAAACAAGAGCAGGATTTATTAACAGATGCATAAATCTTACAAACCAACAAGTTATGTTGCTCAGTTAAATTTTAATAAATTTTCAACATAAAAGGGTGGGTCAATTATTATTCAACTCCTAGGTTTAATATTTTGTGGAATAACCCTTGTTTGCAATTACAGCTAATAATCGTCTTTTATAAGACCTGATCAGGCCGGCACAGGTCTCTGGAGTTATCTTGGCCCACTCCTCCATGCAGATCTTCTCCAAGTTATCTAGGTTCTTTGGTTGTCTCATGTGGACTTTAATCTTGAGCTCCTTCCACAAGTTTTCAATTGGGTTAAGGTCAGGAGACTGACTAGGCCACTGCAACACCTTGATTTTTTCCCTCTTGAACCAGGCCTTGGTTTTCTTGGCTGTGTGCGTTGGGTCGTTGTCTTGTTGGAAGATGAAATGACGACCCATCTTAAGATCCTTGATGGTGGAGCGGAGGTTCTTGGCCAAAATCTCCAGGTAGGCCGTGCTATCCATCTTCCCATGGATGCGGACCAGATGGCCAGGCCCCTTGGCTGAGAAACAGCCCCACAGCATGATGCTGCCACCACCATGCTTGACTGTAGGGATGGTATTCTTGGGGTTGTATGCAGTGCCATCCAGTCTCCAAACGTCACGTGTGTGGTTGGCACCAAAGATCTCGATCTTGGTCTCATCAGACCAGAGAACCTTGAACCAGTCTGTCTCAGAGTCCTCCAAGCGATCATGAGCAAACTGTAGATGAGCCTTGACATGACGCTTTGAAAGTAAAGGTACCTTACGGGCTCGTCTGGAACGGAGACCATTGCGGTGGAGTACGTTACTTATGGTATTGACTGAAACCAATGTCCCCACTGCCATGAGATCTTCCCGGAGCTCCTTCCTTGTTGTCCTTGGGTTAGCCTTGACTCTTCGGACAAGCCTGGCCTCGGCACGGGTGGAAACTTTCAAAGGCTGTCCAGGCCGTGGAAGGCTAACAGTAGTTCCATAAGCCTTCCACTTCCGGATGATGCTCCCAACAGTGGAGACAGGTAGGCCCAACTCCTTGGAAAGGGTTTTGTACCCCTTGCCAGCCTTGTGACCCTCCACGATCTTGTCTCTGATGGCCTTGGAATGCTCCTTTGTCTTTCCCATGTTGACCAAGTATGAGTGCTGTTCACAAGTTTGGGGAGGGTCTTAATTAGTCAGAAAAGGCTGGAAAAAGAGATAATTAATCCAAACATTTGAAGCTCATTGTTCTTTGTGCCTCAAATACTTCTTAATTCTTTAGGGGAACCAAACAGAATTCTTGTGGTCTGAGGGGTTGAATAATA
Source organism: Anomaloglossus baeobatrachus (assembly GCF_048569485.1). Classification (NCBI taxonomy): domain Eukaryota; kingdom Metazoa; phylum Chordata; class Amphibia; order Anura; family Aromobatidae; genus Anomaloglossus; species Anomaloglossus baeobatrachus. The sequence continues at coordinate 160,890,622 of NC_134359.1, forward strand.
AATGACCCTCTGAATAAACTTTTCACAATTTAAAAAAAAAAATAAGAAAAGAAATAACATTCTTTTTTGCTGCAGTGCATTTCACACTTCCAGGCTGATCTACAGTCCAAATGTCACGATGCCAAGTTAATTCCGAATGTGTAAACCTGCTAAATCTGCAGGGGGTTGAATACTACTTGTAGGCACTGTAAGAACCCACTGGTGGTGACCACCGCTCATAAGGGAAAAACCTGGTGACAAGTTCCCTTTAAACTGTCACAAAAGTGGATAACTATTAAAAGCTTTAATCCAATAGTTACTATGGAGCAGTAACAAAACAGAAGTGTTAAGCATTAAGCATTTGGCTTATTGTATTATTTTATCCAAATATTTGTCATGTAGATAGCAGTTATTCTCTGAAAGAACTTGTAGCACATTGTACATCAATGTGGTGAAGGAGAATAAGCAATGAGACTAGAGGTATACCCTTTAATAAATTCTTTTTCAACTTGTCTAAAAATATACATCTGATATCCTCTCCAAGTACAGACTTTTCGCTGCATACATATTTCTACCATGCATGAAATGTTTTAAAGACACAAACAGCAGAATAATTTGCGCTGACGTAGAGTTGTACATGAACTTATTTTAACTTTCAATCTCTGATTAAAGAGATGCTTAGCAAAGATAATTTTGCTAGATTTGCTAATCTCAAAGTTAAGCACTCCTCATGATGTATGCATGTGCTGATTGTGGACTAGACGGCAGTCTGCAATTGAGCGCTGAAGTTCCCAGCCTGCACCTGCCTCCAGGATGCTTTTATCTTTCTTGCTGGAGTTCTTTTCTCTGTAGCTGATGAATCCGATTCTCTGCAGTCCTTTGAACTATCTCCAAACCTTCAGAGTCCAGATCCTTCAGAAGAAGCAGCACTGCATTCAGCACGTTGTTCTGAAACAACAAAATTAAAGAATTTTTAAAATGAAAATGGGTCCAAGTATAGCCACTGGGTGCTGAAGCCATATTTGGTCATTTTGTTTTTAATCTTTCAAGAGCCATAACCATTGTATTATTCACAATCACCACATCAAGGTTTTTTTTTTGTGGAAGTTGTATTTTTAAGGCACCATTTAAAGTAAAATACAATGTTTATGGTTTATCGAGCATGCATAATATATACATGCACATTTTTTATCACTTTTTTTTGTTAATCCAATTCTGTTGAAATGCAAGAGGACTAAAAAAAACCAAAAGGAATAATATTCAGTGTTTTTCTGTAATCAGTAGGAAAAGGTTATTTTTATATACTCTTTAACATTGAAAATATAACACCAAGAAGAAAAATTACTGAGTCATGAAAATCACAAATCGGTAGACATTACTGATATGCAAATGACAAAGGGACACAAAATTTTCAAAACATCTCGATTTATTCAGTATGAAAACAATGAGCAGAAATACACACAGTACAATGCTTTATCATTTTATTAATGAGGTTATTGATGGTTGTCTGAAGAATTTTGTACTACATTGAATGTACTTGGACATGAAAATGATCAAGATCCGCTGATGGCAGCTCCCTGTGCAATTGACAGCTAATGTTTAAATTTTGTATTTCGTGCCCACGTCCACCTCTTCATAATTTGCAGGAATTTGTTTATTTTGTTTGTAAGTATTGGATTTTCGCAGAACATATTATTGTAATTTACATTTTTTTAACAAGCACTAATATTTTATTATGCCTATGCCTTTTTTAAGATTTTCCTTTTTTTATATCTGATTTAGATTTGTATGTCTCAATATCTTTACTCATCTTTCCTACATTTTGGGATATCTCTGTTTTTGTAAAGGTATGTATTATTTTTTTGTTTGTTTTTTTGGTAGACATTTTTTTTTTTTTGCTGCAAATATGTTTAGTTCTTATCAATTGACTATGAGGAACACCTTTTATACTAGTGAAGCTATTATTACTCCACTCTACTGTAAATGTCACTGCAACATACATAATGTATAGTAGTTCTATGCATTTATTACGTAACAGCTATTCTCTTCTGTCATCCCCATAATGTAGTGTGATGGGGTTACTAACTCAGCTTGCTTTTTAGAGGTAACAGAAACATTTTCATTTAAAAAGTTCAGCAGGTGTATTTTACATCACATAAATCTCTACATAACATAACACATAGCCTCTTCCAGCATAAAAAAACAGAACATGGTTTACAGTTCTTTTCACTGGCAGTATGCCCGCTCAGGTTCAGATACCACTTCTCTTCAGAAGTGTCCCAGTGGACGTATTTCCCTCCTCACTCACTGACCCCGGTCAGTACACAAACCCTCTCTCAGAGGTTCCTCCCTTGAGGCCTAGCAGCCTGCAGACACTGACCATGTGCCAAACAACCAGTCTTCATCTTAACACGTTACCTGTATAAAAAGATACTTGTCCACACAATCAATCACACTCCAACCTCTCCACTATGACCAAGACCAAGGAGCTGCTTAAGGACACTAGGAAAGAAATTGTAGACCTGCACAAGCTGGGATGACCTACAGGACAATAGGCAAGCAGTTTAGTGAGAAGGCAACAACTGTTGGCACAATTATTAGAAAATAGAATAAACACAAGATGACTGTCAATGTTACACGGTCTGGGATTGCATGCATGATCTCACCTCGTGAGGTAAGGATGATTCTGAGAAAGGAATCAGCCCAGAACTACACGGGAGGACCTGGTCAATGACATGAATAGAGCTGGGACCACAATCTCAAAGATTACAGTTAGTAACACACTACACCGTCACGGATTAAAATCCTGCAGGGCACGCAAGGTCCTCCTGCCCATTCCAGCACATGTCCAGGCCTATTTCAAATTCGACAATGACCATCTCGATGATCAAGTGGAGGCATGGGAGAAGGTCATGTGGTCAGATGAGTCCAAAATAGAACTTTTTGGTATTAACTCCACTCGCCATATTTGGAGGAAGAAGAATGAGTACAACCTTAAGAACACTGTGCCAACCATAAAGCATGGTGGTAGAAACATCATACTTTAGGGGTGCTTTTCTGTACAGTGAACAGGACAGCTCTACTGTATTGACGGGTGGATGGATGGGGTCATGTATAGCGAGATTGTGGCCAACAACCTCCTTCACTCAGTAAGAGCAGTAAAGACTGGTTGTGGCTGGGTCTTCCAAAATGACAATGATCCAAAACACACAGCCAGGGCAAGCAACTAAAATGTGGCTCCTCAAGTTCCTGGAGTGGCATAGCCAGTCTCCAAACCTGAACCCAGTAGAACATTTTTGGAGGGACCTGAAACTCACTGTTGCCCAGTGACAGCCCCGAAACCTGAAAGAGCTGGAGAAGATTTGTAAGGAGTAGTGGGCCAAAATCCCTGCTGCAGTGTGTGCAAACTTGGTCATGAACTAAAGGAGATGTCTGACCTCTGTAATTGCAAACAAAGGTTTCTCTACCAATTATTAAGTTCTGTTTTTCTATTGTATGAAATACTTATTTTATGCAAAAAAAACCCAACAAATTCATTATTTAAAAATCATACAATGTGATTTTTCTCTGTATTTTTTGGGGGGGATTCTGTCTGTGCCAGTTGAAGTGTACCTACGATAAAAGTTACAGACCTATCTATTCTTTGTAGGTGGGAAAACTTGCAAAATTTCAGTATATCAAACACTTATTTTCCTCACTGTATGCTCAAGCTTGCATAGGCACTGTGATATTAACAGGTGTCACACAGCTGAATATTCTGCTAGTCATAATTATTATGCGATGAGAGCATGAGATAGCTTGTCATTGTGTAAGTAATAAGAAACATGAATTCAACCTCAGTGTTCAAACTGATGGCAGGTCACGAAAGACTGTATTGGAACATACTGTTGCTTTAACCTCATAAAGGGATTGTCACATCTTCTTAAATGGGTATATCCGTGGACACACATCTTTCTGAGAAAGCAGCTGATGTCAGAGGGCCCCCCTCCTGCATGGGGCCGGTCACACACTCTGTATGTGCTATTGTTATGCACTTAGGGAGAGATTTGTCAGTCACTTGGGGAGACGCATGGAGAAGCCAGCCGAGCGCTTCACTAGACTAGTCACGTCTCTTCATGTAATCCTTAGCCAGTGATTCAAAATGTTTTCTCTGAAATGCTGCATTTCATACAATGAGTCATGTAGTCAGGCTCTGATACCTGCTGCTTGTGGTTTGGGCAGAATGAATTTAGTGACAGCTTACCTTTAAAACAAATAAATATATTTAATATGGCAGCATCTGTTTTAAGTCTGGTCAATCAAAATATAAAATTAAATAAACCATATGGTAAATGCGGAAATGCTAGAATTGTGTTTTTTTAGCATTACAGCTCGTTTAAAAAAAAACGCAATAAAAAGAGATGAAGGTTATTGTAAGCTAAATTGGTATCAATAAAACCATCAGCTCACAATGCAAAAAACAAATTCTTAGGCAGCTCAATAGATGGGAAAAAAATGTTAAAATAAAATGGTGACCACATGAACCCTATTTTGTTCTGTTTTAAAACATCAAAAAAAAATTTGAACCACACAAAAAAAAAAAAAAGTGTAAATCTATGCCAATTTGGTATCACTGTGATTGGTAAAAACGACCTGGGAGCATGATTCTCAAAGTAAGTACATAGCATGAATGCCATAAAACCAAAACCTCAAAAACAATGGTAGGATTGAATTTTTTCACCATTTCATCCCACTTGGATTTTTTTTTCTTCGGCTTTCAGTACATTGAATGATAAAAATGATCTCACTCAAAATAATAACTTGTCCCGCAAAAAGCAAGTCCTCAAACAGCTAAGTAAATGGAAAAAAAAAATACCGTATTTTTCGGATTATAAGACGCACTGGACCATAAGACGCACTCTGGGTTTAGAGGAGGAAAATAGGAAATTAAAATTTTAGGCAAACAATGTGGTCATGACACACTGTTATGGGGCGAGGATCTGCTGCTGACACTGTTATAGGGGTAATGTCCTCAAATTCTCTACTAAAGTACCCGATCCTGGTAATGATCCTCCTGCCTTGTATATGATCCCCATCCTTGTATATGCTGTATGTCCCTCATCCTGGTATAGCCCCCATCCTGCTATATACCGCCATCCTGATAAATACCCCCATCCTGATAAATACCCCCATCCTGGTATAGCCCCCATCCTGATATGTACTCCCATCTTGATATATATATACCCCCATCCTGATAAATACCCCCGTCCTGCTATATACCCCCATCCTGATATATACCCCCATCCTGCTATATAACCCCATCCTGCTATACATACCCCCATCCTGCTATACATATCCCCATCCTGCTATATACCCCCATCCTGCTCATAATATACCCCCATCCTGGTATATGCCCTCATCCTGCTATATACCCCATCCTGCTATATGGCCTGTATCCTATGGCACAGAAAAAAATAAACCTTTATACTCACCTTTCCTCACTCCCTGCAGCATCGCTCGTCCTCCTGTCTGTGTCAGCAGCAGCGCCACTGACCTGTATGGAGCCGGTCAACGTTCCCTGCAGCATCGCAATGTCCTCCTGTCTGCCTGCCCGCTGATGTGTGTGGAGTCTTGCGCACAGGGATGATATCAACGCTGTGCTCACCGCTCTCTACACAGATCAGCAGGCCGGCAGACAGGAGGATATCGCGAAGCTGCAGGGACCGGTGAGTATACCGCACTTATTCACTGCCCCCCGCGCTGATGATGATGTGCGGGGGGCAGTGAATACAGCCGCACATGATCACTCCAGACTGTAGTTGCCAGGGGTGATCACGCAGGCTGGCTGTTTACTATGCGTGCACCCCCCGCCTATTATCCCGCCCACCTGTCAGCGCCGGCTTCAGCACTGAGAGATGATGGGGGGGAGGATGCATGCATATGAAATGAGTGGGCCCACGTGGTCACGGCAGGCGCTGCTCGTGCCGCTGATGACCCGCTTCACCGCAGCACCCTCATTCCCCGCAGCCATATGCCCTACATTCAGACTATAAGACGCACCCCCTACTTTCCCCCAACATTTGGGGGGAAAAAGTGCGTCTTATAGTCCGAAAAATACAGTAGTTATGGCTCTTGGAAAAGGGACATAATTGGCTACAGAAGCAAAGTGTTAGGTGACGTTGACATGTTCTCTTTTTGCAGAATTGTTTTGCATTTTTTTTTAAAGCAAATTGAAAGCTGCTTTTTACAGTACCAACAAAAGCTATGAGATTTCAGAAATCTCACACACAGACAGACACAAACACACAGACAGACAGACACACACACACAGACACACAGACAGACTGATTTATTTTCCTGACTGAAATGGAAAACTGCTGCGTTTTTGAAAGAAGCAGCTTGTCAATTTTTTTCAGCATTTTTGAAGATTTTTTTCACCATTGAATGTAATGAAAGTGAAAAAACGCAGTTGCATTTTTGCTGCTTTTGCAATTAATGAAATTAACTTTATTTAACCATGAGATACCAAAACGCAGCCATAAAGCTGCAAAAACACAGCAAATCCTGCTTTTTGGAAGCAGCTTTTTACTGCCAAGAGAGCAGGGTTTGCTGCAGAAAAGTATTGTGCGAACATACCCTTAAAGGGGCTTTTCAGTATATTTCTTTTATATTGCACATGACTGCATATTTTTCTATACAGAAAATACATAGTTACTAAATATATCAGTGATAAATGAACTATGCCTTCCTTCCAGATCCTTCTATACAGATCACACATCCTGCTGATCCTTGGCTGGTTATCATTATTGGAGATCTATATAATAGGAAGCCTCAGTATTCCTCCTTCTCACCTGAGAATGATGCGGAATATGATGCTGTCTTGTTAGAAACCATCTTATTGTGGAAGCAATTATTTCAGCTCAAATAGATTGGTGCATTCAGCAACTGACACAGCCTTAATTATTTAGTTTGCTGCCACAGAACAAGAACCTGACTATTTCTGTGACTGCACAATCCAATGCTATACACCTCAATCTGTCATGAAAGTTTTGATGTACGCTCACATCCCACGCAACAAGGTACAGACAAACTGGATGGAATATCTGGCAGTTATATGCAGGATTAATGTAGCTGCTGTTGGCATAGAAGTGTAATAGATGAAATCTCGGGTTTGCTGCCTGTTTTACCATTTCTCATACAGTTTATGTAATGTAATACCTTTCTTTTTCTGTTTCCATAGGGCTCCATTGGAGATGAGAATTGAGAAAACTTGTCTCTTGGAAGTGGTTTCATGCCCAGTTGTTCCCGTATTTTGCTATAAAAAAGAAGCACAGAAAATAAACACTATTTAATAAATGTATGAAAAGATTAATGGCCAAAACTGCAGAATCTACCAGAATCAAAACGAATACCAAGAACCAACAAGATACACTGAAGGTGACCCTGAATTCCAGCTTTATCGTTTCAGACACATTCAGTATTGCTGAACAGCAAGTGTGAAGAAAGCAGTACAGCAGAATTAAATATTTTATAAGTATCCTGCACTGCTGAGAAACATAATGGATGCCATTAGTTTACTGATAGGAAGTTGTAGAATGAAGTAGAATGGTAGAAACCCCCTCTGGGCGAGGACAATGCCTCCCACCTCGCCTACAGATTTCATCCTACCACATGGTGGGACAGAGGTACTAAAAGCCAACCCTGCTGGTTTTCTGAACCAGAGCTAGGAAATACACATACAATCTGATTATATCACTCACACAAATAAAAATCCAACTAAATACTACTGTACAGAAGAGCAGGACATGTACCCGGCATCTAGGGAGCCAGTGCTGTCCTTAGGATGGAGCAACCCCAGCCCTTTATTCTCTTATTCTCCATGAACTTCGGTTACAAACTACTCAATCCTGCATGGGTGAAAGCATGGGTCTTCTTAAGGTGGCTTTACACGCTACGAGATCGCTTATCTCGTTGGGGTCACGGAATTTGTGACGCACATCCGGACGCTTTAGCGATGTCGTTGTGTGTGACACCTATGAGCGATTTTGAATCGTCACAAAAACGTTCAAAATCGCTCATGCCCCCCTTTTCCCAAATATCGTTGCTGCTGCAGTAACGATGTTGTTTGTCGTTCCTGCGGCAGCACACATCGCTATGTGTGACGCCGCTGGAATGACAAACATCTCCTTACCAGCGTCCACTGGAAAAGGAGGAAGGAAGGAGGTGGACGACATGTTCCGGCCGCTCATCTCCTCCCCTCCTTTTCTATTGGGAGGCGGTTCAGTAACGCTGCTGTGACGTCGCTGTGACGCTGAACGAACCGCCCCCTTAGAAAGGAGGCAGTTCACAGGTCACAGCGACGTCGCTGCACAGGTATGTGCGTGTGACACTGCCGTAGCGATAATGTTCGCTACGGCAGCGATCACCACATATCGTTACAACGACGGGGCGGGTGCTATCGCGCTCGACATCGCTAGCAATTGCTAGTGATGTCGCAGCGTGTAAAGCGGCCTTTACTCTCCTCATAAACTCCTGTGAATTGCAAAGCTGGACAAAAGTATGTGCCCCCTGTCTCATTACTTATATTTCTGCAGCTTTTTCACACTTGAAAGTTTCAGATCATCAACTGCTTAAAACAAGACAATGATAACCCAAGTGCAGACAAAGAGCAGCGATTCTCTCACTGGTCTCGATGACGGAGTGGAGCAAACGCTCCTGATTCACCTTATAATGAATCGGACGAGGCGTGTAGTGGCGTGTGCTGCCACATATCTTAGTTCAGGAAAGCTTTGACTAATCACCTCAAAATGTTTTTAAATGACAACTTAACAATAGAAGAAAATAATGGTTTTATTGCACTACTTGACTATGTAAAAATGTAAAGTAATTTCCCTTTAGTTACTAAAATACCTAGTAACTAAATTCAATCAACAGTTGGGGTCAGGCTGCGTCCACATGAGGTGGTCATGGTATGGCTTTAATCATTGCATTCTATTTATGGTTTCCCTGCACAATCACTTAATCTTGAATGGATACGCCCATGCCACCTGCAGCCACACAAGCCGTTACATTCGGCCATCAGTCTTGCAGGTCAAACAGCTATTTTCCTTCACCAGGCTTGGTGTTCTGTCTTGATGGGGTGCATGCATCATGCTTTTAATTAATCAGGAACATTCTAAAAGTGATTTGCGCCTTGCCTGAAACCGTACATATGCTACAACTAGTGATGAGCAAGCACCTCTATGCTCAGTAATCGTTATGAGCAGTTGGATGCTCGGATGGGAACGACTCAAGTACCGGAGTATAATAGAAATTAATATTGCTAGAGATGAGGAAACAAAAGGCGCAAATAGGGTCTTACCCGGCAATAACCGTTTAGAAAATCACGAATGAAAACACTCACCTGATAAGGTTGTGCCAGTCACAACCCCTTGTAAAGCCTGTGAGTGTCAGCGTGGTTCCAAGCAGCGGCCCCGAGATGATCGTGGTAAAGATTTTTATATATGTATATACATATATGAGAAACGGGTTTATGCCGCGCTCAAGAATCACTGTGTCCAAGGAATTTACTTTAAATCTCTGTTTTTATTACAGTTCCAACGCGTTTCAGAGACATATACCATCTCCTTCTTCAGGGAAAGAAGGAGACGGTATATGTCTCTGAAGAAGGAGACGGTATATGTCTCAAGGATGGCAGGTATTAAGTATAGGGGGCAATTACTTTTCACAACGCCATTTTAGATATTGAATAAATCTTTATGTTCAAAACAGCATTTTGCGTTTACTAATTGGTTTCCTTTTTCTCATCTGCACCTTTTCAAAGGTGTCAAATTGGGTGGGATTTACCTGGAAGCGCGCGGCTAACAAACCCTAAAAAATATCATTTGTAAAGGAGTCTTCCTCTTTTTAACTTTTTCTGAAAATTTGCGTATGGCATGATAAGAATAAAATGAGCCAGTACTCGCCACCCCCGGGTCTAGTGGCATGTCTCCTCCACAGATCAGGTAATTGTGTATGGGCTGCAGTGACGCCACATCAACAGCGCTGCAGCTAAACTGAGCTCAGCAGCTCTGTCGATGCAGAAGAGGCCTCTTCCAGCCAGAAAATGGGGCTAAAATCTGCACTAAGCTATGCTTGCTCATAGCATGCAGGGCTGTGGAGTCAGTAAGCCAAACCTTCGACTCCGACTCCTCAATTTCCCTTTCACCGACTCCGACTCAGATTCCACGACTCCGACTCCCACATACAGTACAGACCAAAAGTTTGGTCACACCTTTTCATCTCTAGAACAACTGTTAAGAGGAGACTTTGTGCAGCAGGCCTTCATGGTAAAATAGCTGCTAGGAAACCACTGCTAAGGACAGGCAACAAGCAGAAGAGACTTGTTTGTGCTAAAGAACACAAGGAATGGACATTAGACCAGTGGAAATCTGTGCTGTGGTCTGATGAGTCCAAATTTGAGATCTTGGGATCCAACCATGTCTTTGTAGAAAAGGTGAACGGATGGACTCTACATGCCTGGTTCCCACCGTGAAGCATGCAGGCAGAGGTGTGATGGTGTGGGGGTGTTTTGCTGGTGACACTGTTGGGGATTTATTCAAAATTAAAGGCATACAGAACCAACATGCCTACCACAGCATCTTTCAGTGGCATGCTATTCCATCCGGTTTGCGTTTAGTTGGACCATCTGTTACGAACCGGCGCCGCCATAGCCGCAAGCAGCCTGCTGCGGTTCCTGTTGCGCCCAGGTGCCGGCTGCCGTTCTTGGCCGTGCCTCGGGTGGTCCAGTTGGCTGTTCCTTCCACCACGTCTAAGTGTGGAGAGGCGGCTAGTGCGCATGCGTGCGCCGATTTACCCCAGCCAGAGTTTAAGCCCGGTGTTTTGCCTAGTGAGCATGCTCAGCCTGTTTGTGTTATGTCTGAGACTAAGTCCTCAGTTCAGGCTACTGAGCATGCTCAAACTGATAGTCTGCTTTCTAAGCCTGTGGCTCAGGTTACTGAGCATGCTCAGGCACTTAGTGCATCAGAGGCTAGGTCCGGTAAGGACCTCACTGAGCATGTCCGTGAGGTGGCAGGTCCTGATAGGGCAGAGGGTGTCAGGTGTCCTGATGACGTGGCAACTCCGGACTGGCTCACAGAGGCCCGCCCCTATGATCTGGCACCTCAGTATTGGTCGTCAGACGATGACTGGTGAAGTGTTTGGGGCGTGGCTGCCATGAGGTCATCAATGACGTGGCGGTTCCAGATAGGTCGCATGTGACGTCACTGATGACATGGCACTCTGCTATTGGACCTTGGTGGTTCCACCCTGGGTTTGGGGCGGACCCAGGTTATAAAAGGGGCTGGAGACAACATGGAGGTGCGCAGTCTTCACTTTTGCTCAGTCAGAGCACACCTCCATGTTAGAGCCTCATTGTGGCATAAGCCTATGTTGGGAAGCGGTAGGTAGGGTTAGGCGAACGGTGCCTGTCACGCCAAGATTCGTGGCTCGGCACATCAGGGTCAGACGCCGTGCTTCCCTCCTGCCATTCCAGTCTTGCTATAGCAGCCCAGTGGCGTTAACTGGGCTGCAGCTGCTGTGCTTCCTGTCCGATTGTGCCCCCTACGCACACGGACAACGCACCTGCTGCGCCACCTGTCCGATTGTGCCCCTACGCACACGGACAACGCACCTGCTGCGCCACCTGTCCGGTTGTGCCCCCTACGCGCACGGACAGCGTACTCCAGGACCCCTGTGGAGTTAACAGGGTGTTCCTTATTTTCCTCGGCTTCCCGGTCAACGCTACTGGTGTACCCATCTGGCCTGACGTGTCCTACACACACGTGGCCAGTCGAGAGGTGGCCAGAAACGCTAATCGGAGGACCGCTCGGCCTGACGTGTCCTACACACGTGGCCGACAGGGCGCTTTCGTGGCGGTCTTCCGGTCAACGCTACCTGGTTACCACCCGGCCTGACGTGTTTCCTGCACACGTGGTTGGTGTAGCGCTAGGTGCACCAAAACGCTAATCGGGTTGTCGTCCGGTCTGACGTGTCCCAACACACGTGACCGGTTCCCAGAGTTCCTGGGTTATCTCAGAGCCATCCAGCTCTATAGTCTCCGCCTAACCCTCAGGTGCCAGCAGCTCCTTTGTCATCTGGAGCACGGTGGGCCCCGACTGGCGATTAGGATATATACCCCCTGGTCCTAATCTGCCGGTCCCCCCGTAACACCATCATTTATTTTTCAACAGGACAATGACCCCAAACACACCTCCAGGCTGTGTAAGGGCTATTTGACTAAAAAGGAGAGTGATGGGGTGCTACGCCAGATGACCTGGTCTCCACAGTCACCAGACCTGAACCCAATCGAGATGGTTTGGGGTGAGCTGGACCGCAGAGTGAAGGCAAAAGGGCCAACAAGTGCTAAGCATCTCTGGGAACTCCTTCAAGATTGTTGGAAAACCATTTCCGGTGACTACCTCTTGAAGCTCACCAAGTGAATGCCAAGAGTGTGCAAAGCAGTCATCAAAGCAAAAGGTGGCTACTTTGAAGAACCTAGAATATAAGACATATTTTCAGTTGTTTCACACTTTATTAAGTATTTCATTCCACATGTTTTAAGTCATAGTTTTGATGCCTTCAATGTGAATCTACAATTTTCAGTCATGAAAATAAAGAAAACTCTTTGAATGAGAAGGTGTGTCCAAACGTTTGGCCTGTACGGTATATTGCTTATATTTAAGTGAAAAATTTATTGTAGTGCAATGTGAACATCAGACATTTAATCATTGTCATGACACAATCATCAAGGTATTTAGATAGAACATAAAATATATTTATTGGAATACAACCTTAGAACACAACTGTAATAAATTGTAAATATGTAATACAATATGTAATATAGATTACATATACTGTATATCTTGTGTGTGTGTGTGTGTGTGTGTGTGTGTGTGTGTATATATATATATACAGTGCCTACAAGTAGTATTCAACCCCCTGCAGATTTAGCAGGTTTGATAAGATGCAAATAAGTTAAGGTCCAGTCACACTAAGCAACTTACCAGCGATCCCAACAACGATAGGGATCGCTGGTAAGTTGCTAGGAGGTTGCTGGTGAGATGTCACACTGCGACGCTCCAGCGATCCCACGAGCAACCTGACCTGGCAGGGATCGCTGGAGCGTCGCTACACGAGTTGCTGGTGAGCTCACCAGCAACCAGTGACCAGCCCCCAGCGCCGCGTGGAAGATGCTGCGCTTGGTAACTAAGGTAAATATCGGGTAACCAACCCGATATTTACCTTGGTTACCAGCGCATGGAGCTACACGTGCAGAGAGCAGGGAGCAGCGCACACTGAGCGCTGGCTCCCTGCTCTCCTAGTTACAGCACACATCGGGTTAATTACCCGATGTGTGCTGCAGCTACATGTGCACAGAGCAGGGAGCAGCGCACACCGCTTAGCGCTGGCTCCCTGCTCTCCTAGCTACAGCACACATCGGGTTAATTAACCCGATGTGTCCTGCAGCTACATGTGCACAGAGCAGGAGCCGGCACTGACAGTGAGAGCGGCGGAGGCTGGTAACAAAGGTAAATATCGGGTAACCAAGGACAGGGCTTCTTGGTTACCCGATGTTTACATTGGTTACCAGCCTCCGCAGAAGCCGGCTCCTGCTGCCTGCACATTTAGTTGTTGCTGTCTCACTGTCACACACAGCGATCTGTGCTTCACAGCGGGACAGCAACAACTAAAAAATGGCCCAGGACATTCAGCAACAACCAACGACCTCACAGCAGGGGCCAGGTTGTTGCTGGATGTCACACACAGCAACATCGCTAGCAACGTTACAAAAGTAACAAAAGTTGTTCGTTAGCAGCGATGTTGCTAGCGATGTTGCTTAGTGTGACGGGGCCTTTAGAGCCTGCAAACTTCAAACAAGAGCAGGATTTATTAACAGATGCATAAATCTTACAAACCAACAAGTTATGTTGCTCAGTTAAATTTTAATAAATTTTCAACATAAAAGTGTGGGTCAATTATTATTCAACCCCTAGGTTTAATATTTTGTGGAATAACCCTTGTTTGCAATTACAGCTAATAATCGTTTTTTATAAGACCTGATCAGGCCGGCACAGGTCTCTGGAGTTATCTTGGCCCACTCCTCCATGCAGATCTTCTCCAAGTTATCTAGGTTCTTTGGGTGTCTCATGTGGACTTTAATCTCGAGCTCCTTCCACACGTTTTCAATTGGGTTAAGGTCAGGAGACTGACTAGGCTACTGCAACACCTTGATTTTTTCCCTCTTGAACCAGGCCTTGGTTTTCTTGGCTGTGTGCTTTGGGTCGTTGTCTTGTTGGAAGATGAAATGACGACCCATCTTAAGATCCTTGATGGAGGAGCGGAGGTTCTTGGCCAAAATCTCCAGGTAGGCCGTGCTATCCATCTTCCCATGGATGCGGAACAGATGGCCAGGCCCCTTGGCTGAGAAACAGCCCCACAGCATGATGCTGCCACCACCATGCTTGGCTGTAGGGATGGTATTCTTGGGGTCGTATGCAGTGCCATCCAGTCTCCAAACGTCACGTGTGTGGTTGGCACCAAAGATCTCGATCTTGGTCTCATCAGACCAGAGAACCTTGAACCAGTCTGTCTCAGAGTCCTCCAAGTGATCATGAGCAAACTGTAGACGAGCCTTGACATGACGCTTTGAAAGTAAAGGTACCTTACGGGCTCGTCTGGAACGGAGACCATTGCGGTGGAGTACGTTACTTTTGGTATTGACTGAAACCAATGTCCCCACTGCCATGAGATCTTCCCGGAGCTCCTTCCTTCTTGTCCTTGGGTTAGCCTTGACTCTTCGGACAAGCCTGGCCTCGGCACGGGTGGAAACTTTCAAAGGCTGTCCAGGTCGTGGAAGGCTAACAGTAGTTCCATAAGCCTTCCACTTCCGGATGATGCTCCCAACAGTGGAGACAGGTAGGCCCAACTCCTTGGAAAGGGTTTTGTACCCCTTGCCAGCCTTGTGACCCTCCACGATCTTGTCTCTGATGGCCTTGGAATGCTCCTTTGTCTTTCCCATGTTGACCAAGTATGAGTGCTGTTCACAAGTTTGGGGAGGGTCTTAATTAGTCAGAAAAGGCTGGAAAAAGAGATAATTAATCCAAACATGTGAAGCTTATTGTTATTTGTGCCTGAAATACTTCTTAATACTTTAGGGGAACCAAACAGAATTCTGGTGTTTTGAGGGGTTGAATAATAAATGACCCTCTGAGTAAACTTTTCACAATTTAAAAAATAAAAAAAGAAATAACATTCTTTTTTGCTGCAGTGCATTTCACACTTCCAGGCTGATCTACAGTCCAAATGTCACAATGCCAAGTTAATTCCGAATGTGTAAACCTGCAGGGGGTTGAATACTACTTGTAGGCACTGTGTGAATATATACGAGCCACACCAGAGAGGCAAAGAGAGATCAGGGAGGTTAACAGGTGGCTCAGGAATTGGTGTAGGAAAGAGGGTTTTGGGTTCCTGGAGAATTGGGCCGACTTTTCAGTTGGCTACAGATTCTATGCTAGGGATGGGCTGCATCTTAATGGGGAAGGTGCAGCTCTGCTGGGGCAGAAAATGGCTAGAAGGTTGGAGGAGTGTTTAAACTAGGAATGGGGGGCGAGGGTATTCACTTTATAGAAGGGGAATGTAGTGCAGATAGTGACCAGGGCACAAGTAATGAAATTGGGGGTGGTACGGGGGGAAGGGTTAGGACAGTTAATACAGTAAGCAGGAATACAGGTACAGAGTCATACGTAACGTGCATGTACACTAATGCCCGAAGCCTCACAAATAAGGTGGAGGAATTAGAATTAATATTGTTGGAAGAAAATTATGATATAGTGGGGATATCAGAGACATGGCTGGATGAGAGCTATGACTGGGCTGTTAATTTACAGGGTTATAGCCTATTCAGGAATGACCGTACAAATAAGCGAGGGGGAGGGGTGTGTCTATATGTAAAATCATCCTTAAAACCCATCCTGCGTGACAACATATGTGAGGGTACTGAGAATGTAGAGTCCCTATGGGTGGAGATAAGGGGGGGGAGAATGAATAATAAAATACTGATAGGGGTGTGTTATAAGACGCCGAATATTATGGAAGAGGTAGAGAATCTCCTCATAAAGCAAATTGATAAAGCAGCGAGTCTCGGAGAGGTAATTATTATTGGGGACTTTAACTATCCTGATATAAATTGGGGAACAGAAACTTGCAGTTCCAGCAAAGGAAATAGATTTTTGATAACAATGAAAGATAATTACCTTTCACAAATGGTACAGGACCCCACAAGAGGGGGAGCACTACTAGACCTTGTACTAACCAATAGGCCAGACCGCATATCAAATATACAAGTTGGGGGTTACTTGGGGAATAGTGATCACAAAATAATAAGTTTTCATGTATTCTTTAGTAAGATGTCTAGTAGAGGGGCTACAAGGACACTAAACTTCAGGAAAGCAAATTTTAAATGGTTGAGAGATGATCTTAGTGCAATAAACTGGGATGATGTACTAAGTAATAAAAGTACACAAAGCAAATGGGAGACTTTTATGAGCATCCTGAATAGGGCTTGTGCAGAAAATATACCCTATGGGAACAAACATGCTAGAAATAGGAGGAAACCCCTATGGCTAAATAGAGCTGTAAGGGAAGCAATAAAAGAAAAACAGAAAGCCTTAAAAGAATTAAAGAGGGTAGGTAGTGATGAGGCATTATATAATTATAGAAAATTAAATAAAATATGTAAAAAGCAAATTAAGTTAGCTAAGTTTGAGACAGAGAGACTCATTGCGAGAGAAAGTAAAAATAATCCTAAAATATTCTTTAACTACATAAACAGTAAAAAACTGAAAAGCGATAGTGTTGGCCCCCTTAAAAATAGTCTTGGTGAAATGGTGGAAGGGGATGAGGGTAAAGCCAACCTGCTGAATTATTTTTTTCTACGGTTTTTATACAAGACAATGCCATGGCAGATGACATGACCAGTGATACCATAAATTCACCCTTGAATATTACCTGCTTAACCCAGCAGGAAGTACGCCGCCGCCTCGAAATCACTAAGGTTGACAAATCTCCGGGCCCGGATGGCATACACCCTAGAGTACTACAGGAATTGAGTTCTGTGATAGATAGACCATTATTTTTAATCTTCTCAGATTCCTTAATAACAGGGTCGGTACCGCAGGACTGGCGCATAGGAAATGTGGTGCCAATATTCAAAAAGGGGACAAAAACTGAGCCGGGAAATTATAGGCCGGTAAGTTTAACCTCTACGGTTGGTAAAATCCTTGAGGGTTTCTTGAGAGATGCTATACTGGAGTATCTCAAGAAAAATAACCTTATGACAGAGTATCAACATGGGTTTATGAGGGATCGATCCTGTCAAACAAATTTGATCAGCTTCTATGAAGAGGTAAGTTCAAGTCTGGACCAGGGAAATGCAGTGGATGTTGTGTATATGGACTTTTCAAAAGCTTTTGATACGGTGCCACACAAAAGGTTGGTACATAAAATGAGAATAATGGGGATAGGGGAAAATATGTGTAACTGGGTTAAAAACTGGCTCAGTGATAGGAAACAAAGGGTGGTTATTAATGGTACGTACTCGGACTGGGTCTCAGTTCATAGTGGGGTACCACAGGGGTCAGTATTGGGCCCGCTTCTTTTCAACATATTTATAAATGACCTTGTTGGGGGCATGCGGAGTAGAATTTCAATATTTGCAGATGATACTAAACTCTGCAGGGTAATCAATACAGAGGAGGATAATTTTATATTACAGGGAGATTTATGTAAATTGGAGGATTGGGCTGAGAAGTGGCAATTGAAGTTTAATGTAGATAAATGTAAGGTCATGCACTTGGGTAGAGCAAATAACATTTATGATTATGTACTTAATTG